>NW_008607471.1:60542-148556 GCF_000691845.1 Merops nubicus | reverse complement strand
TGTAGGGAAGCAGATTCTGTAGCAGAGCAGTTAATGAACAGGAGAGAGAGAGTCAGGCTTAATTAGCTTAATTATGCGTGACAGATTTCAATCCAGATGGCATTTGAAATCATGATAACAGTGACATTTTAATTTGCAGGACTGAGATGTGGAGGTTGGGATAGGGATATACAAGTAGAAGGCTGAGGAAAAACATCTGGGAGTCTCTGGAGAGAGTGCACAAAAATAGTAAAAATATTTTGGAGGAAAGTTACAGAGCAATAAAATTTCATTCTAGTTAATAGTAAGGCAGCTTTAAAGTTGAGATACAATGGCAGTTGGTTATCATGACTACTATCTGTACAAAGACTGCTCCATTTCAACTGTAAAACTGATTTCAACTTCCTTCCATTGTGGACCAAAGGCTCATCTACAAAGTTCATTTGAGACGTCTAAACTCTGTTCCACAAATGAAAATGTTACATGGCAAAGAAATTTTGGTAGTGGAACTGCGTTTAAATTAGGAACTCGTTTGGGAGCATTGGGATATAACAGCATAGTGACATTACTTAAAAATATAGCAACTCTTTAGTGCAGGTAATGTTTACAGAAGGTACCTTTTATGCATATAGGACATATAGAAGTGTTTATCCTGGTAAGGATTTTACCAAGATAACTAAAGGATGTATCTTGTGCTTAACCAAAATATGAAAATGACGTACAGACCAGAACTTTGTTGTTTGTGCAGGACTCTTCTGAATCACCCTTCCCAAAGCCTGACTTAGCCATGAATCCTGAGTTACACCTCACATATCTGAGTCATGTGGCATCTAATTTCCAGATAAATTATGAAGTTGCTTGCAGAGCTTACATCTGAGCTTGCAGATTCCGTGAGCCCAGCTGTGTGTCCGTCAGAGATGTGTGGGGCAGTGGTTTGGTGTAAATGGCTGTGGTAGGAGGCCACAGGGAAAGTGCAGGTACACTGCCCTGATGTGGTTTTTTACTATTCTTCTGCTCTTGAAGCGGGTTTTTCCTAGTAACTTGAGCTTTACCAGCACAATTTCCATGCAAGGAGCTTTTGGTGACACAGCCGATGACGTACCTTGGCAGAACACTCCTAGTCTAGACACCTCTATCTCCATTTAAATACTGAAGGTGTAAGTCACTTGGAAGAAACTGAGTAATAATCATGCAAACCAGGCACAGACCTATCATAGAATCATGGCCCACCTTTCGAGGTCTGGAAGTACTTGCCACCATGGTGTTGTCTGATTGGCATATAAAGCCTGTAAGAAACAGCACATTTATGTTTTTGTTATTATGACTCTTTACCACTGCAGGGAAAAGAAGTTTGCAAGGCCTGCGGTTTGGAATGGAAAAAAAGAAAGAGGCATTTTTTAAAACCACTAGATAATCAAATGAAAAAATCTTTTTAATTGTTCCAGCCCTAGAGCTAGTTTTGAGCAATATGGGACCAATTAGATTATTAAAACCACAGTCTCTGATCTTTATCAATTATTCTTACAGCTTGAACAACCTAAGCCTTTAGGAAGGTGATTTCTATTAAGTGTCTGTGGCTCTGTCACATCCCTTGGGAACAGTTACATCATTAAGGGGATGCTTCAGTAATGCCACAGTTAAATAAGGCACAGTTCCTACTTAAAATGGAGTTAAAATATTTAATTATGGAAGGAAAAAAGTGTTGTCTGCTTCCCTTCCTGCCTTCCCCCTCTGCCCCCAATTAGAAGAAAGTGGCTTTAGAAAACTTACTGAATTCTGTCTCCGTGCACAACAGATGCAAGAGATTCCCTAAACCAAACTTATGCTCATTGTATTTATTGTACAAGAAGTCAGGGTCCTTGGTTGGTGTGTGCTACAGAAAGAGCAGTGCACTGACAGTGTTGTAGTGAGATTCTTTTTTTTTTTTTTCCTCCTTATGGAATCTGAAGAAACGCTAGTTCCAAGCAAGAGTTGCACAGTGTCTTTATCTCTGTTACCCATTCCCTCTTGCTGCTGGGACCTCAACTGGTGAACATCTGTGGCCCCAGTGAGACCCTTGAGGCTTGGCTTTGCTTGTAGTGCTTCATGTTAAGGGCTGAGACCTGCTGGGACAAGGTGTAGTGGTAAAATTAAAGTCATTCTTATGCTTAGGGATCCCTGCCCCTACCCCACTCCCCCAAAAGTAAGTGTGAAACGTCTGCAGTGAAAAGTGGTTCTGTGTGAGTGTCTGAGGCTTTAGGTGTGTCCTGTACACTTGTTTGTAGAAATCGTGTGTTTTTAGATTAGTTGATGTGGTTGGAGGAAAACAAGATAGATGATCAGAAAGGTCTGTGTATCCAAAGCTTGTTTGCTTTTTTCAGTTGTACCAGTTGGCCTAATAAAGGATGTCCCTCTATAAGCCTTGAATCTGTTTTATCCTTAGACCATCTTAGCTATGACACAACTGTTGTTTGACTGTAATTCTTGCAGGTTAGCATGGCAATTGTATTGGTAGGAAATATGGTTTAACAAATATTTTTTTTGTGGGGGTATTTTCTATGGCTTTTTCCTTGATCATTACATTTCTAAGATGTTTAAACAGCAGATATTGCAAGAAGTCTGGTTATGTACCTTTTGATATAACATGCTTAGTACAAGAACCTACAAGGCTCACTGAAGAACCTCCAACACGCATGAGAAATTTATTTTTTTTTTATTATTTAAAGCATATAATTATGCACCTGTCCGTAGTAGTGATGAAATCACTGTCTTAGTTGCACTTTAACATCCTAGCAGATTTTTTAGTTTACAGTTGAAGTACAGTTACAAAACATTTCGCTATTTCACATGAATGTGAGTAACCAAAAGAAACTTGCTTGAAAGTTGTACACATGTAGAGAGGTAATATATCTATAACTGGGAAGTAGAAATTGGGCAAGTTCATGTATATTTTAAAATCTATATTACTGTATTTTCCCAGCATAGGAAAATCCACGAAGAAATTGTTTAGCCAGTTTGTCCTGCATCAAGTGTGTGGTAGGTGGGGAAGGCAGCTGCCTCCTTTCCTGTCCAAGAGCTCTGTTTGCTTTGAAGATGCTGCTTTCCCTTTGGTAAAAGAGGAATGGGTCATGCTTCTGCTTTTCTGCTGCCAGTATACGCAGCTTGGTAACAAATTACAGCCCCCAGGGAAGCGTCCTCTTACCTTTCTAGGTTAGGGACAGATTACTTCCCTCTGAAACAACAGAAGCAAAGGAGAAATTCTCTCTCCTTTGTCTTTCACTTCACACAGCCTGTTCTTGAAACAACCCATTCACAGTCTGCTAAGAGTCAGAGTACCTTCTCGTATGGATTTCTGTGATTGTATTGTTTTAAGTAGTTTTAACATTTTTCCATTAAGCTAGTAATTACTGCAGTGGTTTAGCTGTTCTCTTTTTCGTGCCTTTATTCAGTAGCTAATGAACAAAATCTTGACAGTCATCTGCGGAGAATGGCTCCACTTCACTGCCCTGTTTTCCAGATAGCCAGATGATGGAGAGAAAAGAAGAAATGGTGGGAACAGAAAAGCACTGTGAGCAACTTCCTAAACAGGAAAGATCAGATGTACAAAGCCAAGATCGTGCTAGTACTAGTCCAGTGCTACCAGACTCTGCCAAATTTGCAGCACTGTAAGGCCAGTTTACTTTACAATTTTGTACTTCAAAAGATATGATGTAAGCTGTTTTGTTTCACTGAGTAGAAATGACATAAACTTTTAATTAACCTCTCTTTCTTTTTGTTTTATTGAGAACAAGAAAAAAGTTCCTCATAGTAGTTTTGAAACATTTTTGTGTCAAGTTACCAGGGCAACAGGCAAAGGCAGATAATCTACCGGGTAACTTCTCAGCAAGACAGTTCTGTCTTGCAAGTAATAAGTGGACCTGAGGCGTCTGTGCAAGATGAGCTATCCGTGGATGCAATGCACGTGTTCATAGATGAAAATGGTGAGTTTCTGTAGTTGGAATAATTAAAACATGTGAGGAAGTTTCCAAAGAAACTTCAGATGCTCTGGAAGATGTTCTCTTGTCTGTGGCCAATTGCATGTTTTTCTGTGTGCATGAAGGAAAAGGGCTTAGTAATTTCAAATCAGATCAGCAATAACTAGAGTTTTCAAAATCCACCAGCAACCATCACAGCTCTGAGGTGTACGCAGTGCATGAAGTTTATGTTCCAAACGCCATCCTCAAAAAATGCTGGCTAGGCCAGATGACTGCTTATGGCTTTGCAGAAGAACCCCATGTGCTTTCTGCCTGGTGGGGTATTTTGCACTGGTCTGGCTGAGCAAAACAGTCCTCCTTTTTACTGATTTGTTCTTCAGCTGGCTCAGGCTGAACTCTCTCTGAAAATGTGGTGGTTGCTCTCTTTAGAGTTGTAGTCTGCAACCACTTTGGAGAGAACTAATGAGTGATCTAGTCTTGCCTTATGTCTGTGCTTGTTGTGCCACTGCTCTGCAGCTATTCCTGGATGCCGAAGCTGTGGTAGATTTGGTGGTGGCTTGTTTAAACTCCATGTAGTGCCCTGTAAGGTGCTGGCCTGTACTTCCGAAAGGCAGCCGTCCCCAAACCCGTGTTTCCATTAAAGCTGCCTTCAAAATCCCTTTGGAATGAGTACTCATGGTTTGTGACCCAAGAGATGCTTTGGGTTTCTGCTAATTGCTCCTGGCCCTGCGTGCAGCCCTGCAGCTCTTGGTGGGCTATGGGGCTAAAAGCAGCAGCTGCCAGTCAGGCAGATGGCACAACCTCTGGATCAATGAGCAGTGACTCTCCACTTTTTGCTGCCTACACAAGGAGGAATAGAAGTGTCTGCACTCTAACAGAATTTTTCCCTGTTTTGTGCCTCCTGACCTCACCTTTGTGAACGGAAAGAAAAAAATCTGATGATTTCATATCTTACAGTGAACTTAAATTGATAGATGGGCTTTGGATTTATTTTACATACCTTTCAGATTCTCCCTGTAACTTCCATGTTTGGATTTGTCTCCAGTTTTCAAATGTTACTTTGCTTTCTGAAGGCTAAAATAAGCCTAATGCACAGACTGAAAATTATATTTATAAATGTGCCTGACCTAAAATATATCTTTTAATAAACTTTATATAAAACAAATTATCATATCACTGTACTAATTTTTTTTTTCCTCTGTGTTTTCTAAAGGGGAAATTAGATCCTGTTATTTAAAGGCTGGCTGTCAGAAGGACGGAAATTTTCGACATCAGCTATCAAATTGTGATTGTATTTCAAATGCTCAGTAAGTAAGCCCTTATTTTTAGAAATATTAGAAGTTTTCATTGCTAAAAGCTATGAAATAGACTGTATCTGTGAAAAATGTATATGAAGAGGAGTACCAGAGAATAAATGTGTTAACCTCTTTTAGAAATGTCAAAGCATTTTTTACACGCTAAAACAGTGACTGCTTTGTAAGAATATTGATAAGGAAAAGTGAAAAAGAAAGCCAGAATTATCCAATCTGTTTTCATTACTTTATGGGAATAACCAAAGTTAAGTGTGACAATTAAAAATAAAATAATAAATAAAACAAAGTGGAACTATTACCTGCTCTTCTCTCAACTTTTTCTTGCTTCCCATGCCTGTTGAGTCCTTAAAAGATTTTTGGTGCTGTGTCATTGTCAGCCAGTGACAGTGCTTCCTGTGGATTCTAGCAGCAGAGCCTATCACCTTGCAGGCAATCTCTAATGAAAGCTTGTCAATCTGAAAAGGTGTCTGACCAATTTTCTTTTTTTCAAAGGTCTTTTTGGAGTGATGCTCATAAATCTCATATTCATTACTGAGGTTTTCACAATCTTCTATGTGATCTGTCACTTGCGTATCTGTAAAAGGATTTTACCTATTCATAAGTATTTTTATTAAATAATTTTGTTTGTCATACTGTTACACAGTCTTTGGAAAAGTTGAGTGAGCAGATGAGAAGGGTCACTGTTAATAGTAAAGATGTTTGAAAATGTGTAGGTGTTTGGCTTTCTGTGGAAAAAGCTTAAGACCACATTAAGAACAGTGTTAATGTTTTAGATAGAATGCTGTTATGAGAGACATGAGAATAATGCTTTTAATAATCACTGGGCAATGATTGAAAAAAAAGCAAATTAGAGTTCATCTTCAATAGAATTGTTCTGTCTGTCTTCAACAAGATAAAAATCCCAACCTGGTAGTGTTCAGTTTTGACCTAAAATCAGACATTTTAGCCAGGCTATTTAACTCTTGGAGCTCTTTTCATTTCACTTTGTCACAGAATACTCTTCTCCTCCCTCATCATATAACTATGAACTTGAATCTGCCATGAATTCAGAAGTGGCTTACTAACATTTATAAGTTAATTTGTTTTATATCAAAAGAAGAACAATCTTCCTTCTCATCTAAGATATCCTTCTGTCTTTGCTAGATGCTTATGTGACATCTCTGTCTTCCTGTACTATGTTAAGTGCTGTTTTCCAGTTTGTGGTTTGCAGACCTCTAGAGATATGAATTATTTTTAAGGACTCTGCTACACATTGTTGACACAAGCAAGTTCAGAAATTCTTTGCAGCTGTTTTCAGGCATTTAATATCTAAAGATAAGCACCTTTTCTGGAAATCTTAGAGTACAGTGACAGTTCAGGCTGAGGAACAGAACAGATCAGCAAGGATGAGTGGGTTCCCAGGACTGTTTCTACATGGGAGTCAGTGTGAGGACAGAATGCAAGAGCTTTTCCAAGAGCAGAGCAGTGTGAAGGAAAGTACAAAGTAGGAGTTCATATGAAAAACAAAGAGAGAGAACAAGGAAGCACGAAGCATGCTCAGGCTGATTTTTGCAAGAGCAGTTTGTGGTATGTTTAGGGCAGAGAGATTAGCGAGAGCTGTTTGTTCAGCAGTCAGTTCCTATCACCTGTGCATAGCTTGAAGGGTAGCAGAGGAAGGGATGGCTTTTTGGTTTTCCCTCAGGTGTTCACCATCAAGCAATTTTGTATTTAGAAAATATGGAACACTTAGAGCATATAGAAAATAGAGGGACAAATGTTCTTTAAAGATAGGTCAGGAATAAGTTGTGAAGGAATAATCTTCCTTTTCCTTTATCCCCACCTGCAGGCTTCCACATCACTTATGCCAGATTAGTTTCTTACACATGGTAAATGTAAGCCAAATAACCACAGTTATTAAGTAATGATCGTTTATTACTGAAGAAAAAGGCAAATAGGACAAAATAAAGCACAAGGTGTAATAAATGATTGCTTCAGTCTCTTCTGTATGTCTGCCTGTGGAGAGCTCTTTACAGAAATTACTCCCGTAAGTAATTCCTTCCTCCTCTAGTGAAGATATTCATTCATTGTGCAAGTAGTCCATACCAACAGGAGATGCTGATGTTAGGAAAGGATATTAGAAAAGAGACATGGTAAGTATCTCTGAGATGTCCTTGGCTCATCTCCCAGCTCATCAGAAAGTTAACTTAGAAGACAATGATGGTACTTATTAATGAGTACTTGAGACAATACAGAAACAGCAGCTTTAGGCTTGGTGTCTGAATCCATTAATAAGCCATTCAAATTAGATTTTATGAGGTCAAAGGATGCAGGAGAAAATTAATGCCTGGACATAAGAGGTAGTATCCTCCTTGACTAGGAGGGATAGGGTTTTGATCTTGTCTTGTTCCAGAATCTGGAATAATAGGTGGGCCTGCAGTAGATGTGTAAGTTCATAAAACACTTTTCACCACTCAATCTTTTAACAGAATAAAGCAAGCATAAGCTGCTCCTAAAGGGAAAATGTCAAACTGAGCTGAGCCAGTGGAGCAACTGTGTGAATATACGTGGACCATGCCCTGTTGTGCTGCTCCTCTATGAGGAGGAGAATTTGCCCAGGCTGGGTGATGACAAGAGGCTTCTTGCATTGGGGGTGTTGTTGGGAGAAGCAGTAGGTCAGAGGTGTTGGCATGCTGGGAGCTGTGGCACTTCTGGGCAGCAATGCAGATGGTGAAAGGCACAGGAATTCTGTCTGGGGAGGGTATGAACTCTGGCTGGTTTGTCCAGAATAATGTAATTGCTTTATGAATTGGCCATAGGTTAAATACTTTTCAACTAAGTTATGCAAAACTGGATAAGGTATTTAAATATCACTCTAAAGAAGCCATTAATGAAAGCCTTGAGGCAGACTAACTAACACGTAACGATCTTAAATTTAAATTATAACTTGCTATTTCTGTCTATTGAGTCCTAGGATTGTTGGCTGCAGTAGTAAAGTCTTAACCAGTCTGGCATTTCATAACAGATTATTAGGAACTGAAATTGAAGTACTATTTCTATGGCCTGTAAACATGTTAGCTTATCAGCATGGCTTCTGAAATCCATTTTCCCACAAATAATGCAAAATCTTAACAATGCCATGCTGTCAGAGAAGTAATGCTGTCTTATGGAGGTTTTTGTTCTTTACTTCCAAATGCTTCCTCTTCTTCCTTTGCTTGTAGAGGGCTAGATGAACAGTAATAAATTACAGTGTGACAGAGAAAACAGATGTCCAAGTTTGAAGAATTCTGTGCTTTCTTCCTCCGGAGACTCCTTGACATTGGAAGCAATACTGTTTGTGGGAATCACAACTTGTCTTGTCATACATCGGTGGTCCATCATCTCTTTTTATCTCTGCAGTGTTGAGATGATCTTGGGAGTATTCTCCAGTTTACCATTGTTAATATATATTCCACCAGATTCTAATTTTTTTTTTTTTTTGGGGGGGGGGGGGGTTTTTTTGTGTGGGGTTTTTTTTTTTGTGTGTGTGTGTTTTTTGGTTGTGGCTGTTGGGTTTTTTTAGTTTTATTGTCTGCATTTTCAACTACAGTAGTTGTCTGAATGAAAGATACTACCTCTATCTTCAGTCCTGGTCCTGGAAATTTTCAGAGCTTCTTAAATGTAGCATAAACAGTCTTTTATTAACAATTTCTAAAATTATCCTTTAATTCTGCCAAAGGTTACTGAGAATTAGAATTGTTTCAAATTGTCTCCATATTTGTCTCTCATGGGTCCAAGCAGTCCAGCTTTTAAAGTATTTAAAAACTTAAGTTTGCCAAGTTAAATTTAAAGGAGGTTTTTATGGTGTAATGATCACCAAGATAAAAGATGATTCCTTTTCCATCTTAACCCTCACTTTGGCAGGTGAATCTTGTTACTGAGTTTGGTAAGTTACTTAAATATTGGCAGGGAGCTAATCAATTCCCTAACTATTGTCCATGTAATTACCCAGACACCACTTCTGTCTATTATCTTGCCAGCAGCATCTCTTGCCAGCAGTTCGTGTGGAATGGGTTCCCTGCTGAGCTAATTACCTCTAAGTTTGATGCTCCCATTACCTTGTCAACTTCACCTCTAGCCATAAATTGCTTTGTGACAGGCTTTGACAAGACAATGTAAAGTGTATTCTGAGCTCATAGATTACGTTAGAAATTAGTTATGGGAACACTATTTGAACATTTTGAAGTGAGAAATTGGAAATAGCTTTCTCATCCTGAAAACCATTCTCTTGCCCCATTGCTTTAAGTTCCTTACCAGCCTTTGTTGCTTTCACAGTGAATCCTTAACATTTTCGTGTTGAGTGTTTTGAGTATGCTGGGCTTCTGGGAAGGCAGATAAGGATGGGGAAGCTCACACTGGTGTAAAATGTGTGCCTGGTGTAAGCATGAACTTTTTGCATGGCTACTTTAACTTAAATAGCACAGAATATAACAGAATGGTTTAGGTTGGAAGGGACATTTCAAGGTCATCTAGTCCAAACCCCCTGCAGTGAACAGGGACATCTTCAGCTAGATCAGGTTGCTCAGAGCCCTGTCCAACCTCACCTTGAAGGTTTCCAGAGACGGGGCTGACTTCTCACTAAATGTCCACTAAAATTACATTTTATCTGTATAGAACAGTTAACATTTTGAAGTTTAAGTTCTTCTCATTAGGTTGGCAATGCAAATTAAAAGCCACAATCATTAACAAGAATGTATTCTTAAAAAAACATGTTGAAAGAATGTATACATTAAAGCATTTTTAGTGCTATATAACAGCTTTCTGAAGTCAGGAGAAACAAGCTGGTGTTAAACGTCTTAAAAAAAGGAGGTGTCGCTCTGACACACCTTTTCTGTCTGCCACTCCGTGACAGAAAGCAGACATTTCCCAGGAATTTCTTTAATTACCTTGAATGTCTTTTGTAATTAAATAACTGAGTCAGTTTTAATAAGCAGTCAAAAAGATAAAGGTGAGGTATCATGTTATCTAGGTGTTGTGGTTTAGCCCCAGCCATCAGCTAAGCACCACACAGCTGCTTGCTCACACCCTGCGCCCAGTGGGATGGGGAAGTACACCACAAAAAAGGTATAATTTGTGGGTTGAGATAAAGAACATTTAATAGGACAGAAAAGGAAGAAAATTTTAATAGCAAAAGAATGATAGTAATACTAATAATGATAATAAAAATAATTATAATCTACAAAAGAATTGATGCACAGTGCAGTTGCTCACTGTTCACCGACTGATGCCCAGTCAGTTCCCAAGCAGTGGCATCTGGCCAGGTTTCTCACCAGTTTATATGCTGGGCATGATGTCATATGGTATGGAATATTCCTTTGACCAGTTTGGGTCATCTGTCTTGGCTGTGTCCCCTCTCAACTTCTTGTGCACCTCCAGCCTTCTCACTGACAGGGCATGAGACTGTGGAGTGTCCTGGACTGAGTATAAACACTGCTTAGCAACAACTGAAAACATCAGTGTGTTATCAACATTATTCTCATCTTAAATCCAAAACACAGCTACTAGGAAGAATATTAACTCTATCTTAGCTGAAACCAGGACACTAAGCATTACGTGTACAGTGGCTCATAAATAGCAGTGTAAGGACAGAATCCTAAAATTACAGGAATTGTAATGGTAGAATTAATAATTTCTGTATGAGTTGCACAATCTGTCCCCAGTACAGAGGCTAATAGGGTCATAAACTATATATCAATGGTAATATATACATTAACAGCAATATCATATTCTGTACACACTTGCTGTACAAGGCTAATATATTGTAAAATGATTACTTTTCTAAATTTGCTTTACTTGCATACTAGGGCTCTTATTTAGAAGGTTGAAGCACCTTCGGTGTGTGTGTACGTAGAAGAAAAATGTGTCAGCACTTGATACCTCTCAGTAATTTAGCTGTCCTCAATATGTGTATGAAATATTACTACTCTGTGTTTCTAAAATATTTGAATATAAGAAGTTGATCTGTAGGCATGTTGTCCTTCCTGGTTTCACAGCTATGAAAAACTCTGTTCAACTAATGTAAACTGTTGCAGTTTCTTACGTACTGAGTAGTAAAATAATACACTGCTTGGATGTATAGCCTGTATCTGCTTCCTTTGCTTACAGTGAGAAGGACAGAAAAAGTAAGCTTGCAATAAACTTGAGGGCACTAATGTAACACACTTTACTATTTTTATAGTTTGGATGTAGATTTGCTCCTACTGAAAATGTATTCTGAATTTTTACTGTGTGTAAAATGGTGTTCCTGGCAATGAAGGGAATAGTGTTTGGAGAAACCTTGAACACAACACCCAGCATCAAAATACAATACTGTTAGGTATAAAGCTGTTAAATAACTGGCTATATTCTCTTGATGGTCTGAAATGCTTTAATCACTATGCTTTCAAATTATTTGTTCTTTCTGCTTTTGTTCTTTAAATACTTTTGTAAATATTCTCAATTAGAACTAAGCTGTCCAAAATTTCCATGGTACTGCCTGAAGCAGTTCACATACATGATAAATGTTTTCCACTGTAAGTTTTATTGATTATCTATGGCCAAGATTTTTATTTCAGCATAGCGTTTTTCTAGCTGATGTGAACAAACTTAATATTTCAAGAAGGAAGGGCTGGATTTGTGTCTGAAGAATGTTTTGCCCTTTCCCCATGCTGTTTTGGTCAGATATATTGCAGTTGATTTTTGACATGTTCATGGGTATTCAGATCTAAGATGAGAATAGATCATTAGACATCCCTGAAGCACATGACAGTGCAAGGTCATGCTAGATACCAAAATAGTATTTGTGGAGGTTTGGGCACTTTTCTCTGCATCCTTGTAACCTTTTCTGTTTAAAGCACAGAACTTGCTTTTGGGTGTGCACAGACACATTTATAGTATGTTTAACTATGCATCAAAAAACACAGAACGTGGTCCACACACAAAATCCTGGTGTGGATATGTCCATAGCACCCCAGGCATGCTCTCTGTGTTAGCAGAAAGACTGATGTGTGTGTAGCTCCAAGGAAAAAAATTATTTTTTTTTTTTTTTTTTACGTTTGGTATTTGTTGTTGTTGTTGTTTTGGTTTTTTTTTATCCCTTAAGTAGAAAAAAGCTAAGGGCTACTTCTTGAGGGTAGGCTAGTTCTGTCTTTCAAATCAAGTATTGCGTCTTCTAAAGTGAACCGGAGTTGTGCTTACTCCAGCTGTGGAATCATTTGGCCGTTTATACTTCTTCCAAGAAATACTCTGGGTTTTAGCAAATGCAATTTATAAGAATACTGCTTGTATCCTTGAGCCCATTTTCTTCTCTGTTAAACTCCTGAGAAGAAAACCGTATTGAAACTTGCAGTTCTGTGCAGGATGGTGTCATTGTACACATGTATTGATTTTAAAGATATAGAGTGATAGAGCTTAAAGTTTTTTGTTTGTGTTGAGAATTATTTCTTTTTTTTAGCAACAGCAAGGCCAGTAGGTTAAAAAGAAGTAGTTTCAGCAAAATAGTGACGAGCAAGTACTGAGGCAGTAATTTTTTACCTGCCAGTACAGCCACAGAGTGCTAGTGTTTCTGGCCCTGGGCAAAAGAAAACTTCAAATCAATGAGTTAACTTAGTTGATTTACATCCCATATCCCTGAATATGCTGCTTGAATGCATTATACTGTATGAAAGCACCTAAATAAATCTATTAATACTTTAGTATGTTCACTGCTGGAAAATTCCCTGAACCTTTGAGGTTTATTCCTCATAGGAGAAAGCAGACTTACTTTTTCTAATTATTATTTTTAGTGTTTCAAAATGCTATTTTAGAATGACAAAATACTATATCACTAAAACATCTTTATATTTCTCAGCAATGTGACCCAAATGACAAAGATCACCCACTGATCTGGCTGCTGACGCTTAAAGATTTCTTATAGCTGCTTGTCGGGTTGTGCAGTTCTGTAGCCGAGCACACTTTGAAAAGGATGCAACAAATATAATATAGTTCCTATTGAAATTGAGTGATTTCAGATGAGCTGATCACCTGAATGCTGTGCTGCTTGAACACAACTGAGCGTGCTGTGTGCGAGTGCATTGAAAATGTTTGAATTATAGCGAAGCCATTGATTTTTCAGAAAAGTATTCTTTCCAAACTCAGTAGCAATTTCCTGCTGACTTGCTAGGGACAGGAGGAAACTCTTGTGTTAGCTTCGACGGTTAAAATCCTTTCCTGTATTTGTAGGGTTTTTTAGGCCCTCTTTGTGAACACAGAGCAGGGAAGTCTTTTCAACAGAATGAGGCTCTGAGATTAAAGGGGTCTGTGCTGCCACATGATGGCAGCAAAATCCTGCTCAGGACTAGGAGCTTCGGTAGTCCTTTAGCTTTTGGGACTGTCTTCTCATCTGTCTTTCCACCCTTTCATAAGGAGAGCTAAAAGGGATGTTTTAAAAGACTCTGGAGATAATGGAACCCTGGGTGCTGTTAATGCAGTAATTCCAGTAAAGCTGCATCTTCTCAAAATGCATCCTCTATTAGCTAGTGCTTGCTCTTTGCTTTTAAAGTTGCTGGTATATTTCTTTGCTCTGAAATGTAATGGGCTTACAATTCTCAATTTATGTGCTTGTTATCAAAATTAAAAAAGAAAAAATCCTAATAGTGAGGAATGAGGGTGTACCAGGTAAATCCCATTCTTACAACACCAAAGTCAGAAGACATGCTTAACTTCTTGCCTTCATACTACCTG
The DNA here is from genome assembly GCF_000691845.1 of Merops nubicus. NCBI lineage: Eukaryota > Metazoa > Chordata > Aves > Coraciiformes > Meropidae > Merops > Merops nubicus. The sequence goes on along the minus strand of NW_008607471.1, from coordinate 134,596 downwards.
CAACACTACTGGTAACATGCTCTGCAAGGCTTGTCTGTCTGTAAATAGGATCTGACTTAATGAACTTAATATGTACCACTGCTCATTTTGTTGCAAAGCCTTAACAGTGATTTTATCTCCTTTTTTTGTCTATTATGTCAGTAAATCAGTACATCCATCTTTCCTGTTCTGTAAACCTGGGTATTTTACCTTATTGTTAGGAGTGTTATTATTGCTAGTTAAAAAAATATGCCAAAAATCTTCCCCAAGTCATGCTACATGATTAGCAAAATTGAACAAGATGTAAGAGAGATTTCATTGTTAGATTGAGCTCCCCTCAGTAGTAACCACTAAGGAAAGTTAAAATATGCATTCTGAATGTAATAGTTTCAAAGAGAATATTATTGTTTTTTATCAAAAAGTGAAGACAGTGACCTCTTCATGTTTTTTACATGTTTGCTGTGACTAGGTTTCACATGATTATCCAATCTTAGTGCTACTCTCACTTTTGAATATTTCAGTTTTCTTATATACTTTAAGTTGGGTTTTCTGAGGGTTAAGTGTTATTTAGTAGTACAATTGGAAATTGTAAATCATCTGCTGTTTAAAAAAGGCAATACCGGCAACTAGTGCTTTTAATCTCAGTCCTGAATTGTGCAATTCTGTGGTCAGATTAATGCTGGCAGCTTTGTAGTGGAGACCTGATGAGCAATAAGTAGAGATGGTGCAAGAGGCCTGTGTGATGGGGTGTAACGTGATTGGGACATGAAATGGCAGGGAGGCTATTTTAGGTGAAAAGAAGCAAAGCTGCTGAGGTGGTGGTAGGAAGACATCAGCCATGGCATTGGTTAACAGAGGCTCCATCAATGGGCTGTGGGCTGCTGTTGATCCAATCCTTTTGATGTCTGTTCAGACACCTATGTTCGTACCACAAACTGAGCATTTTGGAAAGATACAAAAGTGAGAGCATTTGGAGTTCCCACTATGTCATTAGCACCAGCTGGCTCTTGGACACCTGGATTACTCAGGTCTTAGTTCAGAAAGTCCTTTGAATGCACCTCGGACCAATACCTCGGAAGTGACATCTCGTTGGATGTGCAGAAGGGGAAGTTCCCAACTCTGAGCTTCACTCTGGCTCTTCTTCAAACCATAGGTGCTTTAGCTTAAGTGTGGTGTTTTAGTGAGTATTGCAAAGAGCTTTCAGCTATATTATTTACTATCCCTGTGGGTATTTGATACACACTCTAAAGATTTGTAGTGACCCAAAGAGCTGCCTGAGGCAGCCTGGTGGGGTCATAGAATCGCTTAGGTTGGAAAAGATCTTTAAGTCTAACCATTATCTTGGCTCTACCACGTCTAATGCTAAACCACATCCCTAAGCACTATATCTACACACCTTTTAAACACATTTAAGGATGGTGATTCAACCTTGTTCTGGTTCCGTGTAAAAAGGGGCTCAAGGCAGGACCCACACGGAACAGAACTATGTACTCACCTCCCCCCCAGCGAGAGAGAGAGAGAGAGAGAGACTTTGAAAACTGATTGGGAGTTAAATGAAAAAATAAAGTATGTTGTTTGACAGGGAACAGAAAATGAAAAAGGGAGGTAAAATATATATACAAAGATTGGGGGGATACAAAAATAAACAAGATATACAGACCCCTCAGAATTGTTCCAAGGTCCCACAGAGTGAAGCACACCCGGACCCAGAACCACAAGGCAGGAGCAGGGCCTGGCACCCACTTCCTGCCTCTTTCCCAGAGTGTGGAACGGAAGGGGAGGGAATACACGGTTCCCCCCACACACCCACACACCCAGGGCCCTCCCAGGTGCTGGAAGGTCACACCCCCACTCCAAGCCTCAAACCACAACAAACCTCTTCCCTAGGCAGCCTGTTCCAGTGCTGAACATCCCTTTCAGTGAATAAATTTTTCCTAATATCCAACCTAAACCTCCCCTGGTGCAACTTGAGGCCATTTCCTCTTGTCCTATCAATTGTTACTTGGGAGAAGAGACCAACACCCACCTCTCTACAACCTCCTTTCTGGTTTTAAATGCACGAGACTAAGGAGATGGTGGTTTGTCATTGTGACAATTGTGAAGTTGGTTACAAGATTCCTTGTCCTTGCTCCCATATGCATGTTAAAATGAAATTTAACCAAGACCTGTAAACAAACTTTATTAATGTGGAATTCTTTGTGGGGTACTTGTATAATGAGCTTACCTTGAAGTAAGTCTGTTCAGGGTCAAAACTGCTAATCCTTAACAAAGACTTTGTCTGTGTTATATTTTAATGTCTTGGGCCAAATTGTCAGAAGTGTAAGACAACTGCCACAGACTACGGAAAGAAGATTTTTCTAGTGTTTTATGGTTATATTAAAACATTCTCAGCGTTGTATGATTGCTCAACTAGCCTATGTTTACTCAGTTTTCTTACAAAACTGGATTATGAGCCAGAAGAAAATCCCTGACTTCATAACCAGGTGTCGATAGAGGGTGCTATGTATCCTTTGCATTCCATCTGTATAGGTTGTATGTTTATCAAAGATATTTTTAGTTAATAATTTATTATTCAAATTTTAGTTCAATTATACCTTTGCTTACATTAGCAGTGCAGTTTACCATAGTAGATCTTGATAGCATTAATTTGATTCTGCAAATGAACAGATTTTCTATTTAGCAAGATTCCATGTTATGCTGTGATCAGCTCTGTTATAATGATTTTATGATTAGAGAGTATTTGTTTCTATTTATATATATGGCATTAAATTTATGGAATCTAGTTTATGGGCTTACAAAAACAGAAACACCATTACTGCATTTCTTATTGGTATTTGCTGTCAGTGTGATAATGATGCCATCAGATGAGACATACAGCTCCTAAGTAGCTGTGCGAGCAATTCAGCGTCAGGGGGTAGCAAGTGAATGTCAGAAAGAGGTTGTTGTGTGGAAAATAGGAATGAGGAATAAAAAACAACAAACAGAAGCTGAGGGGGACAAAGACAAGGAAAGAGAAGATACAGATGAGGCTGATGAATAAAAGGCATATGAAGGCCAGATGACAGCTTCTGGTTTTGGGTTGCTTTGCTAGCTATGCCTTCCCAACTTCTCTGCCCTCGTGGCCTTTTCAGGCCTATGAAGTTTTCTGCTTTTTCCCACAGTCAGTATCCCAGCTGCTTGTGGACTCTTCTGCTGGTTGCTCATAGGTGGAACAATTTTTTCTATAAACAGACTGTGAGCTCTCTTGGCTTTTCAGTTATCTTCAAGTCTGGGGGGAGATGATCTGATCTTTTAAGTCTATTCTTGGAAGAAGTCTTATGAGTAAAATAATGTGATTTCTGAGAACTGATAGAGCAGAGTACCAGGGGAATATCTTGGCCTATCTATCTGTCCTTTTGCCATATCCATTCTTGGTAAAAGCGGGATAAAAGACATGGTCCAATCTAGAAATACTCTCGACTCCACTTGGCTTTTGTAGAAAGACCGCTGAAGATGTGGAAGTTATTGGAGGTTAACCCTTCATTTAGGAAGGCATGAGCAACCACTGTTCTATTCCCCTGCTGTTTTATTGGTTTTCTTTTTGGGCAGGAATTCCCAGGGCAATGTTCCTGAATGTGCTTGGCTGTGCTTGTGTTCTTCCTGCTGTGAACAGAGTCCTAGGATTGCACCCAGAATGACAAGGAACAGGACAGATCGTCCAGGGGCAGAGGGGTGGAGAGAAATGAACAGCCTTCCTTCAAGCTGGGCAAGATTACCCTTGAGCAGGGCAATTCAGAATGTGCAAAAAGTGTGGCTGTCCTCTGTAGTCCTTACCTGTGGGGATCTTCCTCCTCTTCCTGTGTGCCTAAATCTGTTGACTGAGATCCAGGATCTTAGACTTCATCCTATCCCTTGTGTACTCTTGTTACTGATGGCTGGCAAGGCGTGAAACGAGACCCATGAAGGAGATATGTTCTCACAGAGCGATGTGGCTGTCCTGGCTGGGACATCAAGTGGGTTGCCATGGACCAAGTCTGTCCAAGGGGAATGTGACAGCTGTCCTGAATCTGTGGAGCGGTTCTGCCTGTAGCAGGAGGAGTGGGGAGCACAGGAGAAGCCATTAGGATCAGGAACATGGAGTGCTCTCATTTCTACTCAGCTGATAGCTCTGCTGGAGTGGCAGATGGTGACTATCAGGTCTGGGATCCAAGCCTGATAGCCATCAAGGCTTTGAAAAAAACTAAAATACCTGGCTCAGATATCAGGGGCAGGATGGCTTCTCTGGTGACATCTGAAGGCTGCTGATGTTCCTGTTGGTCCAGGCAGAGCTAGTAAGTCCTGGAGAGTGTGTGCATTTCCAACTGTTGATGTGTCTCTTCAGCCCTGCTTCTAAGTAATCCAGACATTAAACCTTATCCCAGCACAACGCTTGCCACTGCAGCTTAGGTTAACAGCCAGTTATGTGCAGGACAGCCACAATTTTCAAGTTCCTTCTGTTGAATTTAACAAGGATTACATGTCAGGCTTTGGGAAATGATGCCCAAATGCAAGGAAAGTTAACTAAAATTACTAAGTTAGCTCAGGGGCAAGATGAGAATTTTATTCTTTGTCCTCTCACAGGCTCCCTGGCTAACTATGGGGAGATTGCTCTAATTTCTTCCTGCTTGTCTTTCCTTTATGGAAAATAGAAACGATAAGTATTGACTACCTTTCATGAGCACAAAGGTGCTTTCACCTCATGCAGATATGAAAACAGCAAGAGCCCAAGACAGGCATCTGGAGGCAGGGGGGTAATGAGCATTGCTGAAGTGTGATTCATTGTAGCTGTTCAGCTCTGGATGAGAAAAGTTATGATGCATAAGTATGTGTTTCTCAGTGGTGGATGTAGCAGACTGTGTATCTAAATTTGGGTGTTAACTGCTTCATGGGTCTGGGGTAGATTTCAGGTGCGGAGGTAGAAGCCTCCATGTCCTGGGAGCCAGCCAGTAATGTAATTACAGGCTCCCTCCTGTAATGTTTCAAAAATACTAGGAATATACAGCTTCTTCAATCAGTCTCTTTCCTTTCTCCCCTCTGTGCACAGTGAAATACAGTTCAGCTCCTCTAGTACTACCACTTCAGAGAGCCAAGAACCATCTTCTGGGGATCAAGCAGCGAGTGCACTTCAGCAGCAGCTCCTGTTGATGGTCGCGCGGAGGACCCTTTCAGAAAGCCCACGGGTACATTGTAATATCTCCATTTCTAGCATTTTGATAAACTGCTCTATAAACAAATGCTTCAGGCTTGTTCATGAGACAGTTTTTGTTGATTTTTCGATACTACTTTGGCTGGTATTGCTCACGTGGGAAAGGATGGATTTTATGTTGATGGATGCAATCCAGCTGCTTTCTACTGACACTGAGTAGTGGCCTAAGGGAGTACTTAAAGACTGTATCACCTAAAAAGTTGATCTCCTATCTTTGGTCTTATTTCATTTGAAAGAAATAAGACACAGATGTAAGGATTTTAGACACACCACCAAATTTTAATAGTATGAAGTGCTTATTCCAGATTCATTACTGTCCTAAAACCTCATGTCTGGTTTCAGTTTTCTGAGCTGGGCAACCAGACTTCTGGATGTCTAATGTGGAATATCAAAGCCACCTCCTCAATGCATCTGGTAAAAGAAAAAGGCCCTTGGAGTTCAGTTTGTATGCTAATTTGTGGACATATTCGAACTTCGCAGCATTTGAGGTCTATGACCAGCGGCTTAAGGCTGTAATCTGTTTTTACAATTCCTTTTATAATAACTTCAACCTTCTCTTTTCTTCCATGGCAAATTCTAGTTGGTGTTTATGAATAACCTTAAAATGCCAGTTAATTGTCTTTCATCCTAGATTTTGCACAGGAACTTAAAGCTTGAAGCAGCTTGTAGAAAGGAACTATTAAAAATTAAAAATCAGGAAATTGTCCTAAATTGTATATTTCAGATTTGGACAGAGTCTTTCATCTTTTAAAGACTCAGCTGTTTTTCAGATATTTATAATCTTGTAAATTAGATTTAAATCCAATATAAATCTGTAAATTAGAGAACAATTGTCATCCCTTTTTGCCTTTTCTCTTCTGGGAAAACTGCACCAGTAAGAAGACATACTGCTCAAGGTCACATAACAAGTATGCAGCAAGCGAGGGAGTAGTTTCAGAACTTCTTGGTTTCTGGATATTTTTATTAAACATGAAATTCGGAGCCTATTTAAGTTAGGAAAAGTTTCATCATTGATTTCAGTAAAGCGAGGATTTTAGGCTGTCTCTGACACCATGTAAATTTATGAAGTGAATTTTTATAAGCCCTTTTCTCATAGAAGGCATAATTAGACTTAGTGACTTGTTCAGGGCTAGTCAGAGTTTCCCAAATACAGCTCCAAAATCGGACTCCAGCCACAAAGTACTGAAAGCCTTGTGTAATGGACTTCGTCCAAGCATTACAGTTTCTTAGTAGCCAAACTCAGTTAAGTATGTGTTAAACTGTTCTGATGACCAAACAATCAGATCCTGAGGTGTTTTTAATGGAGTCTTTGCCACCATTTAATTTTTTTAAAATTTTAGTTATAGTGAGCAGTTTAGATTAGATGAGTGAAGTTACTGACTGCAGTTGATGGAGTTTCACGTTACCTTCTATTGGGAAATAGGACCCAAAAGAAGCAAAACTGTGCCAGTATTAGCAACTGTAATGCTTTAAAATATACGGAGTGGGGCATTTTAAAAGAAAAAAATCATTAAGTGGCTTTTTAAAGTGGTAAAAGAAATATAAAAATTTGGAATACCTAAACTACTTTTAACTTTTAAAATCAGTGTGATGAAGGGATTGGACTCAGCCTCACAGCTTTTACTCAGGGTTGTTAATAAATGAAAGAATGCTGAACAGCCCAGGATCTCCTTGCACGTCTGAATGCCCAGAAACATGAGTGAGTTCCTGTCCTGTGCTGATAGTGGCTGAGCTACCCAGTGCTGCGTGGCTGCACTCTTTCAGACAACTGGAAGCTGCAGATGAAAATGCATCAACTTGAATTTTTCTCTGAAGCTTAAGCTAGCCTGTTTCACCTCACATTTCCTAGCAGACTGAGGATGTTAACAAGTGGGTTCCCAGCTGACGTGCAGCAATACATTAAGTTACCTATAAATTATATGTAAAAATCCTTTTCCTGGAAAGTGAAGATTAGAAATTATTCCAGTAATCTGAGAGAAAATGAAACAATTCCTTTGTGCAGGTGGACAGGTGGTTTAAGTTCCTGTATTTTGCTAACAGTTACAAATCAAGATGATGATCAGTTATTTCATACAGAAATTCCTTTCTCTGATTAGGAAAGTTAATATAACACATAATTCTAACATAAACATTGCCTAGAGTTCTATAATAGATTTTTTTTTTTTACCCAATGTTGATTAATTATCTTTAACAGAGGGGAGGGCTAGAAGGAGGTTGAAAACCACAGTACTTTATAATGAGTAGAAATCTCAAATTCTTAAAAGAAAAATAAACTATTTGTTCCCTCCCCACCCCGGAAAGAGTCAGTTTTGGTTTACCTTGGAAAGAAATCACTACATTGCAGAGTTTTTCTTTTGTTCTGTTGTCTAGTTCTGCAGGCTTGGATGATGGTCTGTAGATAAGCCTCCCTCCCTACAAGTGTTGGTGAAGGAGTGCGGGTATAGAGTTGCAGAAAATCTGAAATGCTGTAGTTCAAACAGAAAAGAAGAAAAGGCCTTAGAATCTGACAAAAGCAGTATTCAAATTTATGGATTTATGATTGTGATGTTAAGATTAGAGAGTCTTAAAACAGTGATGTTTATACTGTTTGAGCTGGTTTGCAAATTTTTTTTTTCTCCTCTTGCTGTTCTTGAGGGTGCACATCTGATGTGGTATTAAAAACATCTCAGCAAAGATAAAGCTGTGTTCTGAAAGGAGAGTTAATAAGTGATGCCTCTAGGCCTTAAAGCCTACTTGATTTTTTTTTTTTTTTTATTAAAGGCATGAATTTATCCTACCTTGTGTGGTTTTCCATCATGGCATAATTAGCCTGATACATCAAAAAATCTTTAAAAAGAAACTTTAAAAAGAGTCTTTAAAAAGAAAGCAGCTGATTTGGACTAAAAAATAATTTTTTAAAAAATTAACATTTACTACTTATGTTTAAAGCATATTATCACTACTCCACAATTGAAATAGCTTCTGTCCATCTGCAATAATTAAGCTAGTGCTGTATTTTGTTTTCTAATTTAAAACTAAGAAAATAAATATTTTTCCACTATCCCTTTTAAGGAAAAAAAACAGAACAAAATAAACCTGAAATTTCATGTAAATTTGGCCTTCTAAACCAGCTGTATGTCAGTGTGAAAAAGTTTTGTGTATTTCTGCTTTGTTTTTAAAGCAACCCAGCCAGGACCCTGAGGTTTCTTCATGTTCTTCAGCACAACGGAAACTGAACAGGCAGTTTTACAAATTTATTATATTCCCTGGCAAATGGATTAAAATCTGGTATGATCGTCTTGCCTTGTTGGCGTTATTGGACAGGTAAGCTGCTTTTTTTTTTTTTTTTTAAATGCAGCTCTATGAAGTGTTACAGTGGGTGGCTCCACATGTCCCTAGAGCAGTGCAGACCACTAGAGAAAGGAAAAACTGAGAATTTTATTACAGTCTTATTTTCAGGTTGAGTAGATAGAGGGTTGTTTGCTTTAAATTGAAGAAAAATATTTCTCTTGGGGGTTCTTTGGGTGGTTCTCGCTACCCTTCATCCAAAGTCAAGCAGTCTTTGAATCAGGCCTGTAGAATGGTATTTAATTTGACTCTAAGCTGTTGGATCCATTCGTTCTGAGCTTTCTGATGAGAAAAATAGGATTTTGTGCAAACATACAAACATGGAAGGATCCCAGGGTATCGTGAAACAAGTACTCCAGTCTTTAAAAAAAAAATAAAAAATAGTGATTTTCAGACAGAGATCTTTTAGCTGCTCCCTCTGTTCTAGTTCAGGTTTATTTATTTTGAGAAAATGTCTTGTCTTGGCATCTCTTCTTTTTATAGTCCCTAAGTTTCATTTGGCATCGACTCTTCAGGCAGTACACCTTGCTATTAAACCTCATGTAGTAATCTGCTGGGTTACTAGGACCTTAAAACATGATAGTCTACATACCTAATGGCTGCTGGCTCTCCTTTCTCTGCTTTTGAGTGGGTGCTATGTCATATATGCTAATACGGGCTCCAAAGCAGAAATTTCAGACAGCAGTTTTGCATGCTGCAGGAATCAGGCTTTTGAGTCAGGGAGCTTGGGTCCAGAGCAAATAGATACTTATCTCAGTTGTCTTATCTCTGTTTTTCAGTTGCATGGAAAGCCTCTGCTGATAAACTCTTTTGTATTAGTCTGAATTTTAACATTGTTTTTTATCTCAGCTTCCATGTCCTAATAGAATAGATAAAACGAATAAAATATCAGATGACAGATTTGGTCTTTCATCAAATTCTTTGTCAGACACAGTTTTCATTAAATGAATGCCTTATTTCCACATTTAAAAGGGTTTGGGTGTTGTTTGTTGAGTTTGGGGTTTTTTTGTTTGTTTTTCAAAGTTAGTTTGTTTGGTTTGGTTTTGTATAAATATACACTTGCCTACGTTCAAATCAGCCCCACTGTGGAATTCTTTTTGGGAAGTGAGATTGGAGGGTGTTGGACTTCACTGCATGTGTTTGGTTTTTTTTTTCCCCCTATACATTTTAGCTGTCATAGTAGATAAGGTCTTTGGCACAAGGGTGAAATACTGTTTAACATGGAAATGTAGTTTTGAGAGGAAAACCTCAGATCCTGTAAACTCTGATAGCTCCAGCGGTTACAGTTCATGCCAGCTGCAAATGGACATGCCTTGCTCTAATGAATATATAAATATTTGTACTTCTTTCAACACTTTTATTCACATAGGACAGAAGATATTAAGGAGAATGTATTTGCTGTCCTTCTAGTAGTTCTTGTTTCACTTCTTGGATTCCTGACTCTGAATCAAGGCTTCTGTAAAGACATTTGGGTTCTGTTGTTCTGTCTTGTGATGGCCAGCTGCCAATATTCTCTCCTAAAGGTAGGGCACAAGTTCATATCCAATTGCTGAATTCTCTTCTAACTTCTACTAAGGCAAAATCCTGTAAGCAAACTTTTTTTTCTGTTTTCTTTTTAGAGCGTTCAACCTGATCCTGCTTCACCAGTTCATGTAAGTCTCAGCCAGCAGAACAGGTTTTTTTCCTTTATTATCACTTATGTACTGTGAAACAGCTGGGTGTTCAGTGAAACACAGGTATAAGTAGTTTGCTGTTTTAGGTGATTTATGAAAATGAGCAAGATGTTTGTGATTTTGAGACTCTGTAACTATGTTTAATTTTAAGCTATTCGAATGCATCACTGCTATTATAAAAATGCTTTTTCTTTAAGTTACAATATGCAGTAAAACCAAATGTGTCTGGACTAGTTTGCTGAAATTCAATCTTGTGGTTTATTGGTTTTCCTTTAGAAACAGTGGCTGAAAACAGCAGAAGTTACAGATTAGCAGATCAGTTATTGGTCAGTTCTGTCTTTAAATTGTTTTTCTTGTTGAGATAAATGATCGATTTTTTTAATTTTTTTTTTTTAAATCTGGTGTTGCAGATGTATTTCTCAATAGTATTCTTATCTCATCAAAGCGAACAGGTGTTTTCCCTTTGTTACAGTATGGTCACAGTTTCTGTGTTTGTGTCCTGAAGAAATGGCCAAATCTGTGGGTGAATGCAGGCTGTGAAGACCTTTGCTGGTTGCTATTTGTCTGTTGAGTAGATGCAAGAAACAGAACTCTGATGGTGACAGCCACCTTTCAAAGAACCAGCTCGTTAGCAAGTCTGTCCTCATTACGGGGCTGGTTTGGAGCATCATCTTACAACTGCAGACTGACCCTTCTACCTGCCACAGTGTCGCAGCTCTTTTGATTTGCAGGTCTTGGAAGATATTTCGGTGGTTATGAGGTCCTTTGCTAGCTTTTACACCAGCTGCCTAGTTGCTCGTGTTTCTTACTTAGCTCTTGGAATGTTTTTGAGGACCCCTCTCTTCCCTCAGGTTCAAAAATAGTGTGGTGAACGCTGGGGGTGTGCCGGCGCATTTCCCTTTGGCAGGGAGCAATTATTTTTGTCAGTTTAAAGGCTACAAATACAGGCTGAACTTGAAACTGAAGTTATATACAAGTGTATGCTACACATTTCTCTGAGATGAATTTCAGAAGATTCTTAGTTTCTTTTCCATGCCATTTTATTATGGGATGAACTTATGGTGTTATTAGTTGTAATGCATTAACAGGAAATGGCTGTCTGCATAATAAGTAAGAAAGGCTAATGAACAGTAACTTATACATTGTAGGCTAATATTTTCAATGTATTAAAGAAATTTTCCTACCTTGGTGAAAATGTGGGATTTTGGGGGACTAAAATATTTGCCAGTTCAACTAGAACATGTCTAGACATAATAATGTAAACTATAATCAAATCATTCGTGCTTATCCAGACATGGGTAGGGTGTACTTTTGTTTAAAGTGGGTGGTAAACAGTTTAATGAAAACTTCATTATAAAGCTATCTAGCACATGTTTTTTTACAGTATTAAAGACAAAGTAACTGAAGTTTAAACAGAACCTTTTTTTTTTGTGCAGAATCCAGGTTTGCGTTTCAGACTCCCACAATAGTGTTACAAGTATTATTCACAGTATTGCTGTAAGTCACACAGCAGTGTAGCAAAGTAACAATAGGTGTATTGCTATTTTTCATATCCTTTCCTAAAACTCTATCAGGGATGTTTTTCTTGCAAACTTTTTGGTGCGCCACATGAACTCCAATGGAAGTAAATTTAGAGTTTTTCCACAAAGGGTTTTAAAGATGGGAGCCATTATACGCCAAGTTAAAATAGATTAGGTATTTCTACATTTTATCTTTTTAACACAGTAGATATTTGTCAAGTCTTGCTTGAGCTAGTAAGCACCACAAAAATAAGACAACAAGAAGGTGAGAAAAGATACTCCTTGTACTGTTCCATAATTCATGTGACTACATTAAAATTAAAGAGAATAATGTTTCTTGATGTTAATGTAAGGATGCAGAACAGTAGAGGGATTAAAGAATGATCAGTACCATGCCCATGAATGAAAATGTAGATGAGATTTTTTTTCAGTGTGAAACAAACCATTGCAGACCACAGATTTGCACACTGAATTAGTTTCTTGAATCCATGAGTAGCCACTAATGCTTTGTTATCCATGCTTACTAGGGAGGTTCCAAACTTCTTCCCTATCTCTCACTTGCAGACTTCATTACTGTTTGATGTAACTGACATCCCCAGCCTATACCATTTTGAAAGGCTCTCCTTTAAAAACACCACCCAGTGAATTCAGAAAACACAGTGCTTAGGGGTGCATAAGCTGTTGTTCTGAACTGATTCTGAGCACAAGTGTATTCACTTTCTGGAGCTGAGGAAGAGCTCACTGAATAAAGCCTATGAAATTTGGTAGGCTGGTACAGTTCTGTTGAGGATAAGATTTATTTTTTGACCCCTATACCATGCTGTGACAGCTAGAGTCCCTGAGTTGAACACTGTATTGCCTGTGATACTGTCACTATGATAAGGGATGATTTTCGTTGTCAAGAGAAGAACCTAACTTGGCTAATGTTTTGAATTTTGTATTCCTTTATACTCATTGAATTGTGATAATAGTTTGGTGTTCAAGCTGGAACATTCCAGGTTCTACGGCTAATGCTGGCTACGGGTATTTATTGTCACTGCAGGTTTAGTACTGTTGCTTGCTACAAGATGAGCTTAATTTTTCTGTCAGCCTGTGCTTTAGCCTTTCCAGTTCTTAACTGTTGGGAGCTGGTAGCTCAGGTTTACAAAGGCATTTGAGCTTTGAAAGGTTGCAGTCATGCTCTTAATGAGATTTACAGAATCACTTGCATAACTTCATCGTCTCGGTCCCATTACCTGCCAAAGCAGATAACTAACTCTGCTGGGTAGCTATTCATAGGCAGTTTCATAAATTCCATAAGGCACCTAAAAAGTATTTTTAATTTGTCCTGTAAGCTTCTCTGTAAAACTGAGCACATGCACTTTTCTTTTTATATAAAGCCTTCTGTCTTTATTCCTCTTGTGTGTGTGAACCCACAAACAAAAAATCATTAGATCTTTCTGAAATGTCCCCATCAAAATGCTTTGCAGTCAAAAATGATATATTATTAAATGAGAATTTTTGTGAAATTATTCTATCTTTGTTGAAAATCTTAATATTTTTGTCAAAATACAAGATACACCAGTGCTGTGTTTGTGGGATGTGAATATGTATCTGAAACATACTCATGAGAAACATATACTTGAAAAAGTCAGTGACATTTTTTTGGCAAATAGGGGGAAAGGAGGAGTTTTTACTGAAATTTTTATCATCCAAGAAATAACTGATTGTTCAACGAAAGAGATGTAAAATATAAAAGGAATACTGCTTCATTATGTAAAGTCTTCTGAAGGAGAGTGCAGGATAGGGTAGTTTATATAGTTGGTAAATACATTGAACAGAACTGGCACTAGAGTTGGGCCCTGAGGAATGACATCGGTGGCCGGTCGCCAGCGAGATGTAGCCTCATTTGCTACAAGCCTTTAAGCCCTAACTTTCAGTCAGTTCTTCAGCCAGCACACTGAACTACTTTAGAAGTATGAATTAAATATCCACTGTGACCCTGAGTATGTCGGTGTTCTGCTTGGAACTGAAAGGTGTGTGGAGCTGAACCTCTGGACTTCTAGTCATCGACTCAGCTTTACCCAACTGCATTCAAGTAATTACCATGCAAAAATAAAACCTGAGTTCCATAATTCAAGAGATAAGACAAAAATTATAATGATGTGATAAAATAGGCTGGTTTGGAGAATATATCAGGATATAAATCATTAAGGAAGTGTTTAGATGCAATATTTACTAGTTTCTTTTCCTAAGGCATAGCTCATATTTAAAATAAATGAACTGAAGTTTAAAAACAGCCAGAAAGTAATATTTTATGTGTGATTTTTTTTTTTTTCAGTCAGATTTTTATTTTTCCAATTCTCCTTTGATTTTTTTCATGGGTGAGTAGCTTATTTAAACAACAACAACAAAAGGCATTAGAAAAATTGAAGCTCTGATCAAACAGCTAGGATCTTTCAGTCTGATTCATATTCCATGGATTGAGGCACAATATAAGCCTGCCAGTTCCCTGCAATCTGCCACAACGTGAGCTGATCGATCCCCAACGAGAGTAGAGATCAGTTACTAGCAATGGTAACATATAGGCTGGGCTGGCAGCCAAGCAAATACAGCCACTGTGTCAAATCAGTGAGTAGACTCCAAAGAAATGTTCTTTTATTATACTCGCTTAAATTAGATTTTGCAAATAACAGTTTCACAGCACCTTTATGCAGGACAAACCTGAATTCTTGTCACTTTGCTCCTGGCTTTTTACACTCGAGGAATCTTCTGACGCAGCAGTGTTTAAAATGCCTTTTTTTACCCTTAAGCTTGCTACAAGGAGAACTACTAGGAATTTTTTGAAGCATCTGTTACTTTCCCTGGCCCGCAGCCACACAGCAGTATTTTGTAGGGCTAGTGTGAATCACTCATGTGAGAGAGGTGTATGAAAGATGAAAGGTAAAGATCCTTCCACATATTAATTCCTTTGGTTCAGCATTCAAAATGCTGTATGAAAGAGAGACCAGAAACTGCTGATGAGTGTCACTCCTTCCAGGAGGGACCCTGTTAAGTGGTTCAAATTTAAAAAAAATTTAATTGTATTGGTGGGGAAAAAAAAAAGAAAGTCAATCTCCATGTCTCACACTGCACCTAGGAAGTGCTCTGCAATTTTTTTTACTTTCCAAGATCTGATTAAAAATTAGTTTTATATTTAATAAAAGAAAAATAAAACTAAGATACCTGAAGCAACATTCATGCAAAGAGAAGTAATATAGAGAAAAAATATTTTTCTGTTGAAAAGGAAGGTTCAGACAGACTGTTTTGTTTTTTTTCACACTGAAAATGATGACTTTTGCAATCAGTGTGTTTTGAAAGGTCTAAAAGGTTAGATTTTTCAAAAGCATAAATGGTTGTTGAAGTTAGTCTTAACTGCTTTTTGTGCCTTTTGGAAGTCTCCTCTGGAGAAAATAAAATACCTTGTAACATTTTTATTATTAATTAGTGTGTATAAGTCATTAAAATATTTTCTCTGAATCCTGGCCCTCTCTTTAGTTTAATGCAGTGCATGCAGTAGGAGAATAAATACAAAATTGTAACAGTTTTTATCTTTTTTCATCTCTTTTTTTTTTTTCCAGGGGCACAATAAGATCATAACCTATAGCAGACCTGTATATTTTTGTATATTGTGTGGCCTTATTTTGCTGCTAGATGCTGGATCTAAAGACACAAATCCTCCAGTTTATACAATGTATGGCTTGAAGCTCTTTTCACCTAGATCTCTCCAGTCAGCCAGAGACCACGTAATAGGTGAGTCAGTATTTTGCCTTGGACTGTAAAAATGAATTAAGCATGAGCTGGGGAAGCCTGTGTTTTCCCATGCTGACAATCAAATACATGTTATGGAGGTACAACTCTAACTCAAATTGATAGAAACATTTGGAATGACTTAAGACAGGGGCAGGGGGCAGCTGGCAACCTTCCCTTACGTAAAAGGAGTTCTTAATGAAATGAGGCTCATAGAAAAGTCTCTATAGAAAACTAACAGTCACTGATGTTATTAGCAAAAGACATCATCTGTGAAATGCAGTTAATCTTTGTAAGGGCTTGTCTGTGCAGACCAGTTACTGCAGAATAAGCCAAGTTTTAAATTTAATGGCTGGAAGCTAATCCATGCCAAGTCCTCGATAGACATTCTTCCACTCCTGAAGAACACACTTTTCCTCACTTAGTTTAATCTTGCTGTCCATGTGATGAGTTAGTGAGGAGTGACCATTCTGCCACAGCTCTTCCAACTTGTTTCCTTGTGGAATCATGTTCTGAGATAGCTGAGGACATTCAGATATTGCCCCAAAACAGGACTGATGAGCCTTTGGCACTAATTTGGAGTGGCCACAGCTGGAAATACTCTGTTCTGTCAGGACACTTCTTCCTGTTGTGTACTTGCAGCCTGTAAATGTGATGCTGCTCCAGTGGTGTCACAGATGCAAGTGCTGGGCAGGATTTGGGTCAAGTAGTGTGAGACTGTTAGGTGTGAAGTAGAAAAAAGTTGAACTGTAGAAATTGTGTAAACTTTCTGAGAGCTTTGTCAGTGTACCAAAGATAAACTGGTGGTTTGTTAATTTAGAACTAGGAAAACCTACTGTATGTAATAGGGGAAAAAACTTAGTTATATAAAGGCATATGACCTTTGAGGTCTTAGTTCACCTACGAGTGTTGTTCCTGTTTTTTGCTATACTCAAGTCAGGCTACTACTGCCTGAAAGGCATACTATTTTTAGGAAACCCTTCTGGTTCTTTATATGGGTTCATTGACTCCCAATCCTTCTCACCAGAAACAGGGGAATAACGAAAACCTGCATCTCACTTATTTTCATTAGCTTCTTTCATTACTTTCCTTTGGTCTCATTAAAGTTTCTTCTTACATCTTATTTTCTCTGCCTGTCAAAGGTGAACAGTAAAAATGCTGATAAATAATTCAACAAGAATCTTAAATGACGCTTGGGATAGAGATAAATGAAAAGCTATAGCAACTAGTGTAAGAAGACAAAGTGTGGTTATAAATGTTCTAATTTTGACTGACCTCGGATGAGATGGTAGAACAGGTTCTTGAAACAGCCAGAAAGGGGTGGGGGGAGAGGGAAAATAGAGGCTTATCTCCTCAGCTGGCATCTGTTTAATGAGAAAAGAACCATTTTGCTTTGCTTGTCCCCTGTTCTTATTTTGCCAAGGTGTATTTATTCAGGTGATGTTTGGTGCTGTGTTTTGGCTATTCCTTGCTTTGTCTTGGTAGGCGTCCCAGCTTCTGGTTGCTATGAAATCCTGCAAGTGTTCACAGTGCAGCTGCTTCTGTAAGCCACAGCAGTTTGGCATCCTCTAGCATCTTGCTGTAATTTGAGTATAGATCCCCATAGGCACTGGAGGTATAGAAGTGATTGTTCAGGTCAGAGTCAGGAGAGGAGCAGGCCCCACTGAATACCAGTGAAGCATTGCTATTGTTCTGCGTTTCTGACTGTTTACTAGGTATTTTTGGTATCCCTTTATTGGTTTGCCATCATAGGGTGACTTTTTAATTTATATTTTGCCCATAATTTATTGTAGTAATCAGAGTTGATATGTTTGGAAATCAAAGGATTTTTGACTATACAAATACTAAGGAAAGGAAAAGTCTTTTATTTCAGGTGTTTACTACAGTAAGAAGCTAAAATGATGGATATCATAGAAAGGGCTTATCAAAGAACTAGTGTGATGCTGCATAGCATACTGTGATTAAAGACTTCAAAGAAGGTTATAAAAGAAATCTGTTAATTGGTGGAAATTTATTAATGTGCAACCTACTTAAGAAATGTGGTTTCTAACAGGTCCGTTTCTTTGCAAGCGATCTATTTAGGATCCAATTCTGATTTTAGTTTAAATTTATGATGGTTCTGATATGGATTTATTATTTATTATTAGTTGGGGAATCATGGTTTTGATTCATTCTGACTATGGTTTTAATCTTGAATTCCTTATTTCAGTTGACCTTTTTGCTAGATGAATATATGTGGTGTGAGTAAGGGCACAGACAGAGCCAACCTCAGCCACTAGGTGTTACACATGTGGTTAGTGACTAAAGTGACTTCATGCATGATAGTTCTTGTGATGAAACCATTTAACCAGTAGATAAGTACCTCCTGTGTTCAGGAGGGGGAGAACAAAAAGCCTAGTTCCCACTGGAACGATGTCTTTTATTTTTCCCCTGTAAAAGAGCATGGTTTATTACACAGCAAACGGACTAGTGCACAGATAATTTATTTTTAAAAAAATAATAATTTTCTAAACTTCTGAAATGTTTGCAGTGACATTGCCACTGAGTTCTCTTTCTATATTTATCAAAAGACCCAAAGTTTCCAGACTAAAAAATTTTTGTGTCCCTCCTACATTTATGTGGCAGCTAATCCTTTAGAGGAAACTTTAAAACTGTAGTATTAAATGCCATCAGCTCACATAAGCATCTTTTCATGGTCCAGCTCTTGAAGGTGGCGTTCTGTGTGGAAATGTGATGCTTAAACAAATTCTTTCTGGAATGCATAATGCAGTTCCAGCTGACGAATTGGTTACTTTTATTGTCTGCTTCCCCCAAGGAAAACTGCTGCTCCTAAATTCAGTCCTTTTCTAAGTGACAACTATTTATGTTCCTCTCTGGTATGCTCCTTTGCACGATAAGATAAACAAAGCTACCTTAGCTAAAGAAGTTGTTAGGGTTATTCACGGTATTAATAGAGAGAAGGTGAGGTGAGGACACTGCTGTAGTGAGCCAGCTTTTCCATCCTTGTTTATGTTCACCCCTATATATTTGGTGTACTGTCAGGGTAATGTCTCTGGTCTTGTCCTCCCTTCCCCTGCTCTTATTTGGCTTTTTCTGAAGTTGCTGCAGTCCAGGCATTAGTTTGAGTTCTGGCAGTTCTGCAAGTCCTTTGCCCAGGGAACAAGATCTGTGAGTTTTTGGGATAGTTTCTGTGACAAGTCCACATGGCCTGCTAGGCTGTTTGCTGTCATCCCATCTTCAAGAGTGGTCCTTGCTTGGCTTGCTATGGCTTGGTGGAATATTGAAAAAAAGAGCAGAGTAGTAAAGAAAGCGGAGATTAATAATGGCATATGCAGATAAAAGATTGAGAAGACAGTGTTTCCTCCTGTTCTTGAGTAGGTATGACTTGTTCCAGTGGCAGGAAGTCATGATGAAGGGTGCATTGTGAGCGCAAGTATACTTAAGTGAGCCGTGTCTGTGTTTAATACTTGAGTATGTCATTCTTTGTCCTGTGGTTGACTTCCTCAGCAAGATTTACAATATTAGATAGCAGTAGTGTATAATATGATGAAGAGATAAGCTGTCAGATCAAATTCAGTCTATTTTATTTTAGCACAAGATGCATTAGTAAGAGGAGCTGGGAGTAAAATGTTAAAGTAACATTCAACAGAGAACAAAAGTCCTATTGTTACCTTCTTAGAACTGGACTGGGGTGGGGAGGACTATAAGTTGTATTAGAGATTTGTGTAATTTGTTTTTGTTATGGGAATGAATAGGAGGAAGCTGCAGTGTTCCTAGCATGTAAACTGACAAATACATACTTGTTTGTGAAGGAATGGCGGCTGACACATCTCTGTCCTTCATCATGCAGAACAACCTGGTACTAGTGCAACAAAGCAGTAAGAATGTGATTAAATGATGCATGTATCCTTGAAAGCTGACAGTCTCAGAGACTTGGTCAAGAGTGTGGTTAGATGCTTTGCCTAGGCAACCGTGCCCAGCATTTTCTAGAATGGAGCTAAGAGTAAATGGATGGAAATGAGAAATGGTGGGAAGCAAACATAGGACTAGCAGCACAATTACCTGAATTATGACTGATGCTTTTCCTTGACTGTAAGGCAGCCATTGAAATTAGCATTTCTGTCTAGAAAGAGACTGTGTAAAGATGTCAGACTAGGTTTTGCCCCTAGGTTTCTTTGTTGTTTTTAAGATTCTTTCACTACTGCAAAGTCAGGGTCCATCCTTCTGGAAGATGGGGAAATACTCTGGGAAAGTTTCACTCTAGTTTGTCCCATTTTTACATTGCTGCTTTGAGTGTATGCTGTTGATAGCTGGCGGAGGCAGGATACTGTAACAGCCAAGGTATTTAGGATCTTATCCATTAAAATATTTTTTGTTTGTTTATATTGAATTGTTCCACCTGAGCTGGAACCATCTCAGATTCAAAGAGGAAGCTCCAAAGTCTACAAATTAAAAATAGAACAAATAACAACTTCAAAAGTATTTGAGAAGCAGTAAGGAGGTTACATCATGCATTTTTTCCTGCTGCTGCTTTTATCCAAAATAAAGCTTAGTTAACCTCTGATCTTTAGTTTCTTGCATGTAAAATAGCATAATTTACTTTGGATATGTGAGAAGAAAAGTGTAATCATTGCTGCTAAGGTTAGGATATGCTCACTTGAGTAATCTTCAGAATTTATTGCATCATAACAGAATAAAAATTGTTGCATCTTTCTCTGTTCTCCATACGTTGTGATGTATTACTGTGTTTTAACATAGATTTTTTTTTTTCCTCTTCAGTGTTTTTGTATTGCTTTCCTGCAATTTCTCTCCTTGGTCTTTTCCCTCAAATCAACACCTTCTGTATATATCTTTTGGAGCAGATAGACATGTTGCTTTTTGGTGGTTCTGGTAAGTAGTCAGCCTGATCTATCCCTTTCTGGGTTTATAATCTTAGATTAGACTATATTATTGCCTGTTTTAAAGCACAGTACATGTTAAACGTCTAACAGCTAATGGTATTTGTATAACAGTGGGGTGATATAATAAGACCCCCTTGATTAGTTGTTTTGGGTTTTTTTAAGAGTTATATACAAGTTGTGCTATAAGCTGCAGAATGTGATTGACACTGAAGAGCTCTTTCCTGGCATATCTAATGTGAATCTTTACTGTATGTATAAAGAAAAAAAAAAATTCTGTTAAAACCCCATTTAAAAAATATAAAAATGTTTTCTTTGTTCCGTAGTAAGGCATATTCATAAGATATTGGATGTGAGTTTTTTTGGTGTTATTTCAGTCAGAGATTAAACAAGGCCCTTGCTTTTTTTTTTTTTTTTTTGTTGGTAGTAGGTTTTTCTGTTTATCTGTATAGCTTAAGTAACAGAGAAGGTTGAGATGTATCTATACTGTCATCTTAGTTTGGATCTGAAAAAAACTTCCTCCTTGTTCCCACTTGCCACGTGTTGTTTCTAGTCATGGAATGATGACAGAGTATGCAAACTGGATTCCATTTGGATGAAACTTAAAAGAAAGATGCACTGTAAGGGTGCAGTTGTGGCATTCCAAACACTAATGAGCATAACGTCTGTGGCTGCAGACTAGTAAGGCACTTCAAACACCTCTGTCATGGATATGAGATTCTCACCACTTTTCATTCCACAGGCCTACGCTTATTGCATCATTCTGCTTGCTCCTGTAGACATAGCCTTTGGCAAGTGGTTAAAGCTAGTACAGGTGATAAGGTTGTTCTTGGCTTTTTGTGTCATAAATACTACAACAGATCTAGAGGAAATAATGTGTGGGATAAAGTCTTCCTCCTATCAGCAGTGATGATTCTAGTGTATATTTGAACCCTAATTAGGGTATGATTTTGTAGCCCTTCTGAACCCCTAATTCTGTCTGGTCGCTTTTCTTACACTGCTTCTGGAAGCTCTCAAAGGAGGTTACAGCAAGAGATCAGCTGGCATCCTTCTCTCTCCCTTTAAGTTTGTTCACGTGTCTTAATGTGGTACAAATCATCGTTGACCATGTAAGTTACGATGCTTTTGTCTATGACAAAAGAGCCTATATCTTAGGAGCAAAGGGAGAGAAGAAAACTCAACATTGGATTAAATTGCCAGTTTTGTAAATCACATCATTCCTCCTTGGTAGGAACATGAAGAAACGTACTGATATTTTGGAAAATAATGTTCAGTACAAAAAGCAATAGTGTGGGATTCAGTTCAGTGGAAAACACGTGTAGCACAGTGGCATTGGGCTTTCAGTCTTAGCTGTAAACAGTTTTGTGAGCTCATTTAGGACATTGAAGGTTGTGTCTCAACAACCAGCTTTGTAATATCTGATTTCAATCTCTGTACTTGTTGTGTTGCAAGAGCTGTTTCATTTTTCTCTTTTGATTGCACATTCTCATTTAGGAAGAAATTAATGAACATGTTATGTCTCTATTTCAGCTGCTACTGGTTTTGTATCTGCACTATACAGCATTTCCAGAAGCTTTGTGGTTCTGATTGTCCTATATGCTTTCTGCTTCAGTGCAGTGAAGGTAAGCCAGAAAAAACAACACTGCAAAAATTAAAAATTTCAAGCTCAAAATTCATATAATGTAGGGATACTGGCATTGTTTGATGCCTTTTTTTTTTTTATCAAGATAAACTTTACAAGCCATGCTCTAAGTTCTGCCTGCTAGCTACACTGAAATAGATTGAAACTGTAGTAGAAATACTGGAGTAAATGGGTGTCTAATACTTGTGACTGTTTGCCTCTTAAGTGTGTAAGTCTGAAATGATCTGCTGAGTTTCCCCTGCAAAGACCAGCAGCAGCCTTGACTTAAAAAGCTCCAGCTCCTATTGGCCTGTGAAAAGCCAGTCTGAATTTAGTCAAAACTTCCTAGTAAGTTCCATTCCAGGGAGGGGAAATGAAAAAGACTTTGTTGTTTCTTAACAGTGTAGCTAAGAACTTAGATGTCTTTCTTGGGCAAACCAATGCACCATCTAACCCAGTAATATGTTAGTGTCTACAGGGAAATGCAATTTAGGATTTTAATGCAAGCCTGATGACTGTTTGCCACTCTTTTCCCTAACGTTCCACCAGTATCCACAAGTGTTGGATTAGAGATGTTGGAGAGTATGTCCCTGCTTATTTCATTTGGTATCTGTGGACTTGTTGTCTATGAATTTGCCAAATCTGTTCCTAAATGCGCTGGACCTGTCTGTCTCCACAACTTTGTGCCAACCAATTGATGTGCACCGTACTCTATGCAGAGCAGTGCTGTCCTTTATTGGTTTTAAACTGATCTGCTAATTTCACCACTGTGCCTAGTATTGCAGGATTTGTAGAAGAACCGTTCTGTGTTCACCATATCTGCTGCCTTTGCAGTTTTTGTTGACATCGGTCATATCCTCCCCAGCTATCTTCTTTAAACTGAAGAGTGCCTTACTAGTGTCTCCTGGTAAAGCAGCAGCTCTCTCAGAAGTTGCTAAGTTAGTTGCCCCATTCTGTGCCTCATCTTACTCTGTTGTGACCTTTAGCTGTGGAGACATAATGTAAAGTGCTTTTATTTGGTCCTTTTTTTTTTTTTCAGTTAGTATATGTCTTCTGCATTTTTGTTTTATTTAAAAAAAAAAACTAAAAGGAAATTTGGGCTGCCTTCAAGTCTACTGTAAAATTTCCAGTGACCACAGCAAGACCAAAATTTCACCTTAGAAATGATAAGGTGAAAAATTGTGTGATAAAATTTATCCTTTAAGGGACAGTCTTTTGCTAGTGTTTCATTACAGGCCAGATGCTATCAGTGCCCATGCAGGGGTGCACCAGGGTGTGCAATGACTTACAAGCTGCTCTTGACATCTTGTGGGCGTATGTGAGAGGATGCTCTGTGGTGTTACACATGCATAGCACACAGAGATCCCGACAGATGAGGTTCTACAACAGTCAAGGTTGTATCATGACAGCACAGAGGCTGGCAATTTACACAGATATGGGGCTATCAGCTGTTTCTTTAAGGGAATTCTTTGAAGAACATAAATATTTCTATATTGGCTTTTAACAATTTTCCACTTGAAGTTTTGAATAGGAGCCTTAAATCAAAAAAGGTCAATTATAATGCCTTCATGGTCACTCACAGATGATCGGAGCTGGCTGTGCATGTGTTCTTAACCACTCCCAATAGTAAGGTAAAATGTGTTAAGCCACCATTTTGCCCCTGGGTGGCTTGAGTTCATACACAATACATTCTGCCAACTCAGCTGCTGAGCAGTGCTGCGTTAAGACACTCTAAACTGAATGTCTTTGAACGCGTGGTGTGCTCTTGGGGAATCTTCTGTTGTCGGGCTCACCCAGTATATCAGTTCTACTGGTTTGACCTGACCCAGCTGTCTGATGCCAGAAAGCTTAACTGCTTCTTATGCAGTTTCCTAAAGTAGCTAGTATTCCTGCTACTGTTTTCCAGCTGTATTTAATGATTTGGAAACTGGCAGCTGGGATAGAGAATGTAGCTCTCTATAAGGATGAACAGAGCAAGAAAAATCTATAATGAGGGAAGAAACTATGAGAAAAGTTGAAAGCTATATGGAAGGAAGGAATTGAGTTATACCACTGCTCAGCAGGCAGATACCTGGGGAAACAATAATTTTTTTTTTCCCCCCCTAAGGTTAGCGGAGGGCTATAGGCTAGTTGAGGGTAGGGAAGTTGTGTGATGAATACTTTAAAAATTATTTTTGTAAACATTATTAAAGAAAAGCCTCTTAAAATATTCTACAGACTCCTTTCTCAACATAACACTAAATTACAGCATGCAGGTGGCTTTGTAGATAAGCAATCTTCTCATGGATTAGACTTCAAACTGCTTAGAAATATGCTTTTAATGCTACCCTGAAGTTGTAGAGTGCTGTGAAAGATTTACAAGATAACTGTTGTAAATTACCAATATTAAGTGCAGACTTTCTGTTCACACAGAAATTACAGTTCATTTGAATTTTTATGGCACTGTTCTTGTGAAGACACTTCTGAGAAGGTTAATTTGAGGCATGTAAAGATGATTCCACTTGCTTCAGCTCATAATCTCAATCTACTGGGGTGCTTGAAATTTCATACCTTTTTTTTTTTTTCTAGAAGTTAAGAAATAAGCACTTGTGTTAACCCTCCTTGTTCTTCAATCAGGTTGAGTTATTTTTTCCCTTTTGGGCTATTGTCTAATATTGCAAGAGAACCATTTTGTGGTTGGTGGAGCAGCAGTAGGTGTTGTTGTAAATGTAAAAGAAGAATCTGATCCTGGATCACTGTGAAAGGTGGTATAATACCCCCGTAAGAAACGAGAACTGGTTTTGATATTTAATGAGCAACAACTTTTGATCTTAATGAAATGAACGTTTGAAATTTTGGTGCACTAGAAATTACAGGCTTTGACTCAAAACTGAGCAAATGCTATAATCTGTTTCAGCAAGGTGTTTGCTCAATGGTGATGAATACATGGTTTTCTTCAAGATTGAAATGACATCTCTTCCACAATTGCACTTCACAGCTATTCTTTATTTTGTATTTTTATTTTACTGTTTTTACTTTTAGTCAGTTTGGCAAAAAGTTTACTAAAAGTAAAAAAAAAATTTCAGTATTTATGGAGGTCAAAAAATCATCCTAATCAAAAAGATTCAGGTCAGGGAAACTTGATAGACTCTCTTTGGCAGGGGATTTCTGGGTCGCAAAGCTTATTTCTTGGCTGAAATGTAGCATCCTCAAATGTAAACTCTGTTTACTGGCAGAACATCTTACAGCTCTGCAGGTGTAACTAGCAGAGTTCCATTTGTGAAATAAACTGCAGAGGAGAAGGGATCTCTAACTGGTTGTGTGCTTTTTACTGGTGAACAATTGGTCACATCGAACATTCAGGTAGAAGACTCATTCCAGTGGTATCATGCTTGAGCCTCTCCTTCCTTAAGTGGTTCTTGTGTTTTAAGAATTATCTTACAGGGTGAAATAGTTGAGCATCATTTCCCTTAATTATTCCAAAAGGAAAGAATTCCTGAAGAAGTTCATTAGAAGAATATCACATAATTTTGTGTTCTTGACTTTTTCTTGTTCATTTTTAGAACAGAAACTGTATATGTGTATGTACAATAAATTTGATTCAGTTGCAGTTGAATTTTGAAGTTATTTTAGAAGAGCAAATTCACAGCAATTAATTCTTTGCTATAGATCTCCAATTTTGGAAAAATAAAAAAGTAAGACTTTAGCAATTGTTTTTTGGTATGTCTACAAAACAGTGTAAGTACTCCAGTTAACTTTTAACATGTGACTATAAACACTGAGAAGCGGGACAAACAGGCCTGTACTGAAATCCTGTGCCTTGTCCAGACTGATTTTGCTATTGTACTGTGTTGTACAATGCCAAGTGAGAATCTCTATGAAAAAGCAGCTGTGGTAGAGCTGTATCATTAGTGTAACTTAGTAGTTGTTATTGACTTTTGTTCGGATAAGCTATCTGAGGAAAATTATTATACAGTATTCTCAATTAAGAGTTCCTCTTGTGATCTGCAGACAAAATTTGGTGTACCAAATGGGTTCATCTGGCCCTGGCACTCTTTCTGAATGACCTTGCAGAATCTTTGTCATTGCATGACTAGAAATGTTTTGCTCTCGTGGCTAAAATGCACATATCACCTAAAAGAGGATGGCCAGATGTCTTGTCTTGTGCTAATAGGGGATGTGCAGGCTGGAACATGTGGCAGGCTGCTTACGTGTCCCATTACAGGACTTGATCAGAAGCATATGGTGTGTTCTGGGGAGTGGCTGGGTACTCCTCACCTGGGAGACATGGGGTGTTGTGTGACCAAACATGTGCTTTCCACACAACTAAAATAAAAGCCAGTCTGTTACAAGGCCAGATGCAAACTCATCTCATGATGAGGAGACCTGTGTTTGAGTTGTGTCGGTCGCTTGGAGGAGGAAAAAGGACATGCTGTCTGGAGGTGACTGAGAAGTGAGGTGGTCCCACTTGCTGTGACCAAGTAATCAGCTACCCTTCTCAGAGTGCTTCTTGGCAGCTTTGCCCTTGCTTGATCTTTGTGTGGAGGAACTGTGGATCTGCAGTTTGCTGGGTCCTCCTCTGGTAGTGCTGACCAGTTTTCTTTTTGTTTAAAGCTGTCAAACTAAAAAAAAAAAAATTCAAAATTTTTGACAGTAGAAAGTAAAGAGTATTTCCTCTAAAGCATTAACAGTGGATTTCTAAAAAAAACCCAAACAAACCAGCCAACCAAAAAACAAACAAACAAAAAATAAAAAACAAAGCAAAAAATAGCTGGAATTCCAAGTTTTATTTGTGTTTGAGGACTGATGGACAGGACACTGTTCATAGCTGTTGTCAGTCAGAGGAGCTGCTGTCTGACATAGCTGGTGGGCAGCAGTCATTTGCTCTGATGATGATGCAAAGTCACCTGGACAGATTTTTGTTAGTGATGGAAAGGTGGTTTGGCTACAGTTTTCAGGTGCTATAAAGCATCTCTTCATACATCTTATCTCATGACACGTCCCTGTCATGAGTGATATGACATCAGCTCCTTATCCAGCTTTGCATACAATACTGTGTACTTGATTTCAGACAAGAGAGAAGTTAAATGTCTTACTTATGAATTGCAGAGACATGAGTTTCTACTGCTTGCTTGGAGATCCTCTTTATCTCCCAGGCGTCTGTTTAACGATATCATCACTCCTTATTCTAGTTCTTTCCATTGTCCTCTATGAACTTTCATTTACTTTTATTTAATAAGAAGCTCTAAATCCTAAATGTGGTTTTATCATCTCTTTTGGTCATTCCTGGCATTGTTACATGTAATTGCAGCAATTTTTCAGGCTGCTACTTTTTTGAAGCTTTTGGGTGACTGAGTTTAGTTTAAAATTATCCGCGTTCACTTCAGCCTGGCTTTATTTCTGATCTCAGCTTCAGTCCTGTAATCTGGGGAGCTGTTATAGCTACCTTAGCTTTGATATATGACAGGGTTATCTCTTTTTCCTGAAGGAGGTGTTTTTATTTTGAGATATTACATCCATCAGATTTGAGACACAAGGAACTTCTGTGCCATCTTTTCACTTTGCTAGAATTGCCTGATGTGCTGATTTTTGTCTCCCACTCCATCTGTTTTGTGGCCTGTGCCCAAATATTTAACTGATATTTTAAAAAAGAGTCAGGTATGCCCTCCTACTTTTTCCACAAATATTCACTCTGGAATTTAGCCATCTTGGTATCAGTCTTTAGCATTCCAGCCTATCAGTGTTTCGCTGTGGGGCAGAAGAGCACATCCCCAAAGGTTTCTGGAATCAGTCAGTCCTTTTCTTCTAAACTTTGTTCCAATCAGCTACTTTGAATTTGAAACTTATCCAAAACCAGATAAACATTTGTCATCCAGCTTTTTTGTTTGGAAACTGCTCAAGGAACTTGTGGTTTATCTTAATCAGGCTGGAAAAATGTCAGATTTTGGATCTGGGTCAGAAAAATTAAATGCATGTGAATGTGTTCCTATGTGGCACTGCTGCCTCCTCCAGCTCTGTTTAAGTGTGTATTTTTTTTAAATGAAAGTTGTATTGTTCCCATTATCTTACACCTGAAGGAAGTGTTTTCTGGTAGCTTATTTATCGCTTTAATGGACACTTACCACAAATCCTATGTGTATTTTAAACCATTCTCAGCTCACACTGATGCAGCTTGTTTTGTTGTTTAATGAGTTTTAAACTCATTAATCAGAATAACAGTGCTTCTTGATTCCTGCTTTGAACAATTCAGGCTTTAGCTGTGCACTAATAATTTTGAAATATTTGTCTTAGGGTTTTATAATAGGAAGGAACTGTAAGCATATGTCTCCTCCAATCTGCTAAGAATGCCCAAATAAATTTCTAAACAGCACTGAATGAGCCCGTGTGTATAAACAGAATTCCCATATGTGTAAGTGACCAAAAGCAGAAGTATGGGATTATTAGGCAGCTTTGTTTCTACCACATAAAATACTTCCAGCCCTGTTGGAGGTTTTGAAGACAAGGCTCATCAATTTTATGTACTTTCCAATTTAGAGATCCCTGAGGTTCACGCAAGAGCTGTTAGGAGTGTTAATTTTGGACAGAACTGTCAGATATGTGTTTCACTGAGTGATGTTTGCAGCCATAGTCAGACCCACACTGTAGACATAACTTCAATAGTTATGTGCTTAGTTTTCTGTGTATAATAAGAACTTGTTGTCCAGATATAACAGAAAAAGTAAATTGTGCCTGCAGAGTTACATATGGCCCAGAGTTACTCTTACAGAAGTATGTCACTGTTTAGGAATGTAGAAATCTGCACTTTTTGTTTAGGATAAACTCAAAATTATGTGAAATACAAGTATCCATATCCCCTTGCCTGAAGTTGTTGCTCATCTTACTCTCTAGCCGAGGAATCCTAGTCCCAGACCAGGGCCCTGCTGGATAAGGTGTGTGCACACACACATGCACATGCCTGGATCAGGCTCATCCTTATGGATTTTAAATTTCAGCAATGAAAACATGGTCATAGATAGCAGCTGGGAGTGCAGAGAAACAGAGCATTGCTTAGAATGGGCAGTGACATCTGTATTCTAGTAGCTTATCACTTGTCAAGTTTTTGGAGCTCTTCTGGGAAGGTAATGTTTTGTTTTCCATGGATGATGGGAGGATAAGGCTGGTGGACATCTCTCCTTAGAATTTGTCTCTATCCAGTGTACCGAGAGGCTCATGAATAACTCATGTTTCCTGGTTGTTAGTGTTCACTGAAAACATGCATTCATAGTAATACAGTTGAGCTTATAGTTAACCTTGTAGAGGACAAGTTGTTGTTACCATTTTCTTGTACCTTTGAGGATGAGGAGGATTCCCTTTTATAATCTCATTCTGCAAGTGTTTTATACATTCAGAAATAGGCTGATAGTATTTCTTTCAATTTACCATCACACATGTGGAACAGCTGACCTTTAACAGCTGTCCTGCGTATAGATCCATGATGAAGCAGGGGAGTGGAGTTAAGAGGAAAGACCAAAGAAAGATTTGTTGAATTGGAGGGTGTTGGACTAGATGACTTTTAAAGGTCCCTTTCAACCCAAACCATTTTATGAATAATGATGAAAACATGAGAGAGTGGAAAATCAGGAGGTGTGGGTGCTTTGTGAAGAACTGTATTTTGTCTCCATTTTTAAAAAGCCAGCCAATATGGAAACTCCTCCAGCTTCAGTGCTAACACTGCAGCAGTCTGCAGTCTCTGTTGAGCTGAGAGGAATATTCTGAAGGAAAAAAAGTAATAACAAGAATTTCTGCTTTCCACAAATGGCTCTCTGTTCAGAATGCTTTTTGTCTCTGGAGTAGGACATGTGATTTGAGTGTATTGCTGAAAAGTAAGTATGCTACTTGCATTTTATTTTTATTTTTAAGCGAGGAAAGAAGCACAAAAGATAGATTATGTAGGACAGAAAACTACTATCACTGCTTTTTAAAAAGTAGGTTTGAGTCTCCACCTCTACCAGTGATAAAAGGCTCATAAGTTCAAAGACACCTTTATCTTCCTTTTTAGTGGATTGTTTTGGGATTAGGCGATTCTGTGATTGGAATGGAATGCTATCCCCTGACCACCGGGTCTGTTGTAACTTATCACTTTCATCCTTAACCCTGTAAGTCTATTTCACTTGTTTTAAAAATGACTACGTGAGCATCTGCATCAAATTCAAAACTGTATGTGAAAGCACTATGTGTCACCTTGAGCAAATGAGGTGAAGGAGGAAGTCAAATTCCCTGTCTGGTATGACAGATAATACCACCTTCCAAGACTAAAATCTGTCATTCCTGTTTTCCCGCTGAGAAGAATCATTGTCCAATTATCAGCTATATTGTTTTTTTTCATCTTTTTAATTTAAAGCTCTACCAGGCATCATTAGTGGGGGAGGAAAATGACAAAATGGAGCAGGGTACATCACATTGATATCAGAGAAGTGACACCTTTGTTCATTCTTGTATTTTTGTACAACATTGTGTAAAATTATTCTGGAAAAGCCTGCTCTCTAGGCACACAGCAAATATTGATACCTATCCTTCTCCTGGCTCCCTGGAAGCTCCCTGACAGCTGAGGTTTGACAGGGCAATGATTGGAACTCCAGTTTGGAACTGGAGCGCAGGCCAGCCTAACACAGAAGCTGTGTGTAATATAGAGAAAATAAGGAAGTAAAGAGTTGCTGAGACATGAAGATGGGGAATCAGCCATGTGCAGCTTTACAGTAGAAGGCAGGCAGAATGATTTATCAAACTGACTCCTGATACATTTCAATACCAGCTATATTGCTGGGCTCTTTACAGGATGTTAAAAACTTTCAAAAGAAGTTGTAGGGTGAAGGGACAGTCATGCACTACAAGCTGCTGGGTGGATCTGTATACACTTGTACTGCCCTGGAAACATGATGGATATTTCAGTAGGCTGTGATTCAGCCTTTTTCAGAACATTTTGGCTTCAGTTAGTTTTCTTCAGTGCTTTTAAGAATACAAATTTCTGACTGGAACAATGAAGAGTGGAATTGGATGGCAAAGTTGAACCTGTCAAACAAATGGTGCTGGATTTCTTCAGTAATACTGTGCAACTTTCTCTTTTGTTTTTAAAGATTGTTTTGAGTAGGATTGCTTGATAGAACTAGATGCTTCTCTCTTTTATCTTTGTGATGTTCAGTAATATGATGTGAGCGAAATGATTCTTGGAATTAAAATTTCACTTCTGTGATACTACTTTTAGGATAATGAGAATTTCAGGGTTCAATTCCAAAGAAACCTCATCTTGCAGTTGGTTGGATGTTTGTCCCTTAAAAGAAGATTAGTTTGTCTTACTTGGGTATTCATTGAGTCTGGAAGAAATGGAGCATTTTTTTAATATGAGTCAGTTTTTCTAAGAAATCATGCATATCACTGGGTAAAATAAGACCAGTAAACCTACTTTATTCTGTGAAAATATTGATCCTGTACAAATTGTGAAAATTTTCAAGCAAAAGATGGAGAATCTCTCTGTAACGTACAAAGCAGCAGGAAGATTTCAGAGTGAGATGGCAAAAGTGTACCCTACTGCCTGATTTAGGTGACATTGGCATTTATTGCTTGTCATCTGGCCACAGGTCAAGTAACTATATATCAGTTTAGAGCTTAGACAAATACAGTGCAGTTCATTTCACTCTCATCTCATTTTAATGAGAGTTTGCCTCTAGTGTTTCATTAAAGAGGAAAGAAAACCTGCCTTTCATGTGGTTTCCTAGCTAAATGCTGATTACAGAGGAATTACATAATATGATCACAAAACATGCCTCTAATCGCAGTCTTTTTCACAGTAATAGACTTTGATATGAGTAAGGATTTTCAGTCCTTGGTAGATGGTGTGCAAATTTACATGTGCATTTAACACTCCATGTATGGCTTAGCCTACTTAATTTTAAATTTTTTTAAGTTTTGCCTTCCTAACTTGCAAATACATTTTTTTTTTTTTCTGTCTTTCTGTTAAGGAACCCTGGGATGCACAACACATTCCAGCGCTGTTCTCTGCTTTCTGTGGTCTGCTAGTTGCACTTTCTTATCACCTCAGCAGACAAAGCAGTGACCCATCTGTACTGATGTAAGTTGCCTGCAAATGTTATTTATTGATTGCTCTGCACAGCACACAACCAGTGATGCCTGGGTTCAGACCCACAGGATTTGTCTCCCAAAAGTACTGTGGTGAAATGGAAATTCCTTGCCATTTCTGCCTGATTGGTGTCAGTCCTGTAAATAAATGAAGTGCTGCAGTCAGATTGCCAGGAAGGCTGGTGCTCTTTAAACAGCAGTATCCAGATTCTCTGAAGCAGCTTTCACCTGCCAGGAAGTTGTGTGCTTGCCATGTTGGAGGATATTGATTTAGTTGAGGGGGTGCTCAGGCTCCTAAGGCTGCAGAATAGGCATTGCATAGCACTGTGGCAAGGAGAAAGGACATTTGATGTGCTGGGAAGATGGCTCAATTCCAGCTCTTTGAGGGTCACTGTCAGTAGGCTGTGCCTTTCTGTTTGAGATTAACTCCTTCCTTTTCTGCTCTGACACAGTCTGCCAGAGGTAGCTGAGGAAAGGTAGTGTGTATTCAGAGCCGACATTGCAAACGAGAGATCAAGGGAGAAGTTTCCACATTGTGACCTACGGGTTGAGGTGGTGTGAGAGAGTTCCATAGCTCAAGGATCGCAGACATGAGTTTTCCTGTGGAAACTGTGCTGCCGTGGGGGCTGTGCTGGTCTACAAGAAGCTGGGCATCTGTATATAGCTGAGGAGTTAAGCAAGCGAGTTTTGTACAACTGGTATCACCATGCCACCTGGGCTTCTGCTTCACAGGCAGCTCAGTCTGATCTTAGAACAATGCAGAGGGCCTGTGAGGAAACCCACAGGTTCTGCTCTTTGATTCATGAGGTGTGTTGTGTGTATCTTGAGGTGAGGCTTTTTAGTGCAACAAGGTTGTAGTAGGCATATGGTAGGTCAGGGGTTTGGATGCAAAATTCTGTACTGCAGGAGAGAGAAGGGGGAAGTGGAGGGCTTTTTAGGCTATTCAGTATTATATTTGAGGAGGGAAACGTGGGAAAAGGAGAAGAATTCTGAGTAGGGAGGAGAGGATATAGGGTTCTAGTAGACTGTTGGCATCCCAGTAAATCTTACTAAAGAGTTGAGTGATTCCTTCTTGACCATACGGAGGATTCAGAGTATCTGATATTTTTAAGTTACTCGATTCTGATATGGCAAAGCAACGAGAACTGCTTATGTCTATTGTTGTTAATTTTATCCAAAGCCTACTGTCAATAAGACCTGGATCAGGCTTTGTGTAGGGGGCATGTAATTCATCGACCGTTACAGTATGGAACCTGGGTATGGAAGTGAAGCTGTGTGCTGTGTTAAGGAGATTTGTTTTGCCTTGGAGTAAAATATTCACAGGTAAATTGCAAATCAGCATGGAAGTGTGAGCTCTTTCAATGTTGAATTAATTTAAATGTATTCTTCTCTCTTACTCCCCAGGAAGGACACACCAGTTCATTAACTTCTTTAATAAAACGGAAATTTGTCCTTCCTTAAAACATAAGTTTAATACAATCCTAAACCATTACATACATTTTAACTTTTAAATCTAGTTGCTGATTTCATAACGTTCTTAATCAAATCTTCAGCATCTGAAATTGTTTTTCAGTATATTAAGAATAATGTATTTTATAATATATTTTTATTGTGCAATCATAAAAATGTATGATCCTTAAAAAAAGATGTTTAAGATTTTTTTTTTCTTTTTTAACAGCTCTGAACTTAATTAAAGGAAGTTAAGGAGATTGGGAAAGTATTTAAGGGATGGCCTGTGGCATATACTTCAAGTTGGAGGAGGAGGTAGCACATAAATCTTGAACTGAGGATTAATGTACAATTTATGCAGGAATAGCTTATTTGGCCTTTGTAATGTGGGACTGAACAACTCCCATATTGGTTTCAGCTGAGCTGAAACATTAGTAAAGTGCATGAATGCAACAGTATCCTCTCTGCTCATTCCTCTACATGACTGAGTCACATTTATTGGACTGCTGAAACTCATTAAAATTCTGATGAGGAAGTTCTACCCTGATCACAGGTAGAGCTGGTTTGTGTCAATCCCCAGCTATACAGAGATAAGATAGCTACTGCATACGTGAGGAAGAAAATCTGAAGCTGTTCCTCCTCCTCTGCCACCCAGGAATATTGATACCTGTTAAATACAGTCAGAAGTATCCTAACTAGGATTTTTTTCTTTTTACAACAGGTCCCTTATTCAATGCAAATATATCCCTCACTATCTACGTCAACAATCTGAAGATTCACCAGCAGATCCACTCCCAGAAAAGATGAGAGAATCAGTGGTAAGACCTTTCTTTCTCTACAAAGCTCACTCCCATACATTTTCCCCACTGAGGAACTCGTCTTAAATATGTTACCAGAGAGGCTCTTCCACTGTCACTGATTGGCTCAGCTAGGCCAGAGGCAGGTCCAACTTGGAGCCAGGGGAGCTTCTGTAACCAACCCTGTATCCCCCTGCTACTAAAACCCATCAGTCACAAATCCAACACACATTCATGTCGTGTTTTCCTGGTGTTGTTTTGTTTTATTTTTAAGTGGGATTCCTGGAGCCATTTACTTTCCAGGATGTACCTGGTTTAGGGAATTTTGGCACTTCTCTGCTCTGTACATTTGATACTCCACGCTGCTGCTTATAGACAGAGGCTGCTTTCCTTTACTGTAGCTGGAACTTGCTAGTTTTTGCCTTTGTGGGGTTTTATTGTTTTGTTTTGGTGTTTGTTTTTTTTTTCCCCTCTGTCCAGGCTTCCCTTGCTCAGTATAAAAACTGTAAGCAAATGTGTTTGTTTACAGTATCAATTAGCAGTGCTAATTCTTCCACATTGGGAAATCTCTTGAAGAAAGAGATGGCAATTTCTGATTAATGCAGGCTCTTTGTCGAACCCCTGCATTATCTGGTACCTGTGTCTTGATTAAACACTAACCAGTTTGGCAGGAGACTCCCACTGCTATCTCAGTGCAGTGCAAGGAGGGAGGAATTGAGGCAGGAGAAAATGCACGTGCCTCAAGTTTGAGAAGCACAGTCAAGCCACGGTCTCTGCTGACTTGCTTCAGCAACAACAATTGTGTTTAGGATGTAGACTCAGCTGAGTCTTAAAAGCCAATTTTAAATAGTTTCCATAACTTTTGCAAAGAGATCTTCAAACAATTCAGGAAGAGGGTGAAACAATAAGTTTGAAGGGGATCTCATGGTGGTAGTTAGTTTTTTCCTCTTGGAGTTTTCTACAAAAGGGTATTCCTAACCCTGTCAGTGGGGTGTCAAGAGGTGGCAGGATGCAGCACAACATCCAGTCTTGCCCTGGTCTATATACAGACGTGTGTTCTACATAATGTACGTAAGACAGACCCATTTTAATTTTTTTTGAATCAAATCACCTTCTCAAGAAGCTGAAAGCAAACCAAGTTAATACTGAAAATTAATATGTTGTATTCTGTAGTGGCTTTGCGTTGATGTTAGGAATAATAAATACAGCATCTCTAATGTTTAGTTACATGACCTTTCCTATTTTCCTTTGCTTGAATAGCTGTGCAAGAATTGCCAGCTTTGGAAGCCTGAATTATAAAGCAGCTGTGATGGATAATTGACCATTCAACTTTGAGAATGGAGCTTCCTACCATTATAATTAATTTCTATAGGCATCCACATGGCTGATTACTAGATTAACCAGTGGCCTGAGGGTGCTAATGCATTACATTCAAACTCAGCTTCCTTCCTGGCCTTTAATACAAACATTTAGATAGCTACTAAAAGGATTTGTACAAAGCTCCAAAAGCATGATTGAAAATAATAATTAAAAAAAAATGCATTGCTATAGTATATTCTGCTTGTAAATCTGACACATCAAATGTAGCTAAGTTGATTTGGGATTTCTTTTTTTCCCTTGAGTGTAAAATGGAGAAAAAAAAAAAGAACACCTGCTTGCATCCCCAGCTGTAACTGATTATCTCTCACTGTAGAGATTTTAACTGTGGTCAGAACTTAACTTTTCCATGTTGAACAAATTTCAAGGAAGGACTCAAGCATCACATCGTAGGGCTATTCAACAATAAATGCCTGGCTCTGGGAATGGAATCCAAAATCCTGCTTTAGACAGTTAGGTCTGAATGCAGGATGTGGAACAGAGTTGTGTCCAAGGTAGGCACGTGCTTTGCAGACGATATCTGCATTCAGCATTAAGGATGAAAGCTGTAGACCCATCCACAGCAGCCTGTAGGTAGATGTCCAAGTCCTTCTCTTGGAAGATAGCTCTAAATCCTTCTCAGCCAGAGAGGTAACTGCCCAGGGTCAGCCTTTTCCTGGAGGGCCTGACTGCTGTGCCATGACATGAAAGAAGAGCGACTGCTGCTCAGGTTTGTTTTAGAAGGCAAAACCCCTGAATTTTGTGAGAAGTTTGAAAATGTCTGCCACATCAAGAAGGAGCTCCTGTGGGGACAATTGTGCAAATCAGCAGCTGAGCAGTACTTCTACATTTTGAAGCAGTTATGTGCAAGGGCAAAATGGCATGCCTCGGCATATATGATTCTTTAACGCTTTAGATGTTGCCAGACTTAGAATGCAGTTGTCAAATTTGAGGTTGAATACCTGAATAATAATTACTGCTTTAAAAACACAGGCCTTTTCCCGTATGGGATTGGTAATGTGGCAGTAGCAGCGAGAGCACCCTAAAAAGAACACTCACAAACTCAAAGATGGGAAAGGTGGGCAATACCAGTCCAGTGCAATATGTTCTGTGTAACACATTCTCTTCTGAATGAAGTCTTTTGAAAAGATTCTCTTTGGTTACCTGGCACAGAATGGGATGTTAGCATACCACCTATTCCCAAAATGCCCATTATTGTAAATTCTGCTGATTTTACAGCTAAATTCTTAGTATTTGATGTAGTTCTTTAAAGTGGCAGCTTCTTCAGTCACCTGTTAGATAAATAACTATTTTTAATAGTAGTCCTTTCTGGTTGTACAGAAGAGCTTGAAAATACCATTTGTGTGTGTTTCTTGTTCTTATAAGCTTAGTTTAGATTGAGCAGTTGGATTCAGCAGTGCAGAGAATGATACTTGATCGAGACTTTTCATAATATGTATTCACAAAAGGGCTGAGACAGTGCCATGTAAATCTAGGACTGCTTAACTTTCTCAGATGCTGAATTTTACAAGGTAAAGACTGCTGCCTCACATAGATTTTGTATGCAACAACTTTTAAAATATTTGGAAAGCTTAAAAAGCAATTATTACCAATGCATGTAATGGAAATAGTTCCCTTGTCCATCTTAATGAGGGTTTTGACCATGATTTCTCAGTACTGCTCCACATATTTAAACCACTTGAACTCAAGGTGAATATGCAATTTACTAGGGAGACAATGTAAACCAAATGGATAGGACCTGTGGGGACAGGCAGGGATCAAAAGTTTGTTCAGGGATAAGAGAAGGCCTTTCCTGTTAGGTGCCTCCTGTCATGTGTTGCATACAGTGGCCAAGAAGCAAATGCAGCAAGGGTTATGTTTTGAAAAAATGGTTGGGAAGAGTTAGGAAAACCTAACTCAGCTCAAACACCTTCCCACCTGCAGTCTGTGCAGAGTACAGGGCTGTCTGGAGAGGGCATAGCTGTTCTTTTGGAGCTACATGCTTGTGTACAGCCTGGGAGAGGGAATGACAGTGGTGATGGCTTGAGAATTCGGCTAAACCCGACTGGAGTTTCCTGGGACATAGCAAAAGTACTTCTTGTGCCTGAAGGCTTTTTAGTCCCACTGAATTTCAAAGGCCTGCTGCTGTAAGTAGAAGTGCTGATGCCTGTGACCTTTTACTGGGAAGCATCTTTCATAGCAGGGAGTGATAGGCAGACTAAATATAGTGGTTGCTACCAGCTTCCCTTGTAATTTGCAGCCCTTCTGTTGTTCAGTTGTTCTGCTTGCTTTCTTATCTCCCTTAGCCGTAGGTTTGCTATCCCATCATTGATTTAGTTTTCTTTCTTTTTCTCTGATGAGGTACATGAAGACTACCTAGATTGCAGCACCGGGAAATCAGATGAGCTTCTAACAGAAGTGTTGCATTTCACATGTTGTTTCTAAATGTCTTTGAATTAAAGTGTCAGTTTATAAACCAAAACCTACAAATAGTTACACATTTGATAACTTAGCAGTAGTATTGAGTGCTGAACTTAAATACCCCTCTCATAAATCTTAAGACAAGATTTTCATTTACTCACAAAGACATTTGGGTCACCTCTGAAGTACAATTCAGAAGACTGCACAGATGGCAAGCTATCTTGTTTATTTGTTTACTGAGAATGACATTTTAATCACAAGAAAAATGGGCTGGGAAGACAGTGATATTTTCCAATCTTTAGAAACAGAATTACTCCTACCCTAGTTATAGATCTCTATGTAAAGGCAGACATGTCCTTTTATTATCATTCAGTGACACTAGAAAAAAGCCTTGTCTGAAATCCATAAAATTTTGCCAAAATTTGGCTTCCGATACACAAAATCAGAGGATGGGACATGTCACTTTAGAATATAATAAATATATTAACTTTGTGTCTCTGAAGACATTACAGAAAAGCATGAGTCAATTCAGTAATGCAACAGAAAGTGAATCTGAAGAAATCTTAATGCTCACAGGAAATGGAACCAGAGTTTTGATTCCCTGAATTAAAAAAGTCATAATGTAAGAGTTACATTCCTTAGACAGAATTGGACTGGGTATGAAAAATTATTGCTTTAATTTCTGCAATCTTAAAACTACATTATTGAAAAACGTAATTTAAAATGAGGTGTGATGAATTTAAATGTGATTACTCTGACAAACCTGGTGTGAAAGAAATAATTTCCCAAAGCAGAGTGGAGAAAATACTTTTGTGTCAGGCAGTGCTGATTAGCCTTATCATAATGCAGACTATGAGTAATTGAGAACAGAGCTGTTTTACTTTGGTTAAAATAGTATTGGCTTGCTAATTTTGTATAAAATAATTACCTTCACAGAAAGAAATCCTGAAGTCGGATCTGATTGTCTGCACAGCAGCTGCTGTTCTGTCATTTGCTGTCAGTGCCAGTACTGTGTTTCTATCGTTAAGGGTGTGTATTTGTCCTATTTTTTTTCCCCTTTTCTCCTCCCGCCCCCCCTCCCAAGGTATTCTCTGTTTTATGCAAAACCACAGGGTGCTTTAACCACGGGGTGCTTTAACTGGAAAGATTAGAAATTATGGGAAGAGAAGTTAGGGAAAATGTATTTTCAATTATGTGCAAGGCACTTAGTTTATGGATATTTGTATTAATTTCAGTATTGCATATTTGACATATCTTTCCTTAAAGCTCTGCATATCCACAGCTCTTTTATGATACGGAACCTGGGGGACAGAATGAATAAGCCTCATCACTTGGCTTTATTCCTCCAATTAGGGATGAAAACATTGGTTAATTGTCTGTGCAAAATGCATATTTCAAAATCCATATCCACCTGTGGAGTCAGAGAGTTTGAGCATAGGAATAAAAATTAGTTTTACAAAAATATAATTATAGGAACTGTTAAAAATGTCTTTTAAAAAAAGTTTTATATAAAAACGTCCTTTACAAATTTTAATTGTGTTTCTTTTTTTCTCTTTTGGCGCAGCCATTTCTCAGCATTGTCCTGTTTGCTTTAGCATGGACTGTGGGATTTGTAACCCATTACTTACTTCCTCAGCTTCGTAAGCATCACCCCTGGCTGTGGATCTCCCACCCCATACTTAAAAGCAAAGAGCATCAGCAACGGGAAGTAAGAGGTTTGTAATAAAATCTTTTTCTAAACAATGGATGCAATGACTTGCAGCTTGTCTTTGTTTTTATAGAAATAAATTTAGAAGGAACACAGCAGGGAGAATAAATTATGCTTTCTTTTTCTCTTTCAAACAGCATGCATAGCCCATCGTTTCCACTTTTTCTCCTTCTTGATTACTAGCAAATCTGTGAACCTGTAAAAATTGTCCTCTGAGACACTGCACAGAAGGGCTGAGGCTGGGCAGGCACCTATGGAGATTGTCTAGTCCAATGCCCCTGCTCAAAGCATAGTCAGCTCAGGGCTCTGTCCAGTTTTGAATATCTTCATGCATGGAAACTTCACAACCTCTATCAACAACCTATTCTACCATTCAGTCATCCTTACAATAAGAAAGGTTGCTTTGGTTCTGTGTTTTTTCTTATGTTGAAATAAATAGAATTTTAGTTTGTGCCCATTTCTTTTTGTCGTGTCACTGGGCACTACTGATAACAGTCTGGCTCCATCAACTTTACCTTCCCTGTCAGGTATTTATAACCCCAAAATGCACCCTATCAGGCCTTAATAAGATGCCCCCTGAGCCTTCTCCTCTCAAGGCTAACCAGTTCCATCTCTCTGAGCCTCTCTTCCTATGTCAAATGCTCCTGTCCCTTAATCACCTTACTGGCCCTAAGTGGCCTTTCACAAGGCGTTGTCTGACCTGCCGTTTGCTTTTACATTAGGTACTGCTACTTTCTGTGTTGCTTGATATGTTATAGCTCATGCTTAGTACACTGGCATTTTATATAATCTAAAAACTTCAGTGACTGATGAAACTGAAGCAGAATTTTTTCTGCTTTTTAACATATCTAATTCGAACAGCAAGGGTAGTGCAACTTTGAGTTCTAATTTCCATCAGAACACTTTTAGAGAAACATTAAAATGGAAAGGAACAGTGAAAATTTCTTGAAGATTTGTTCTTGCTAATATCTGCTGGTTTCAGTGAGTAGTGCCTTGATACATGCAAGTATTGGTATGTCAAGATTTGATTTCCTGTTCTGATACAGTTATTTCTGCAAGCAGACAGTGCACTTTGTGAAGCACAGCTTTCTTTTTCCCCCTACAGCTCTCATCTTGCCTTTGCTACCAGCCAAAATCTTGCTTGTCATTTCTTGATGGATTCTGTACCTTAATCATTCTCAATATATGTTTCTGAGATGTTTGAAGACAGCGTTGTCAGAACACAGTCTGCTGAGGGACTTGTTCTTCAACTAGACAACAAAAGAGTTCAGATCACTCTGCAACACCATGCAATAAGGATTTAAGGTTTTTTTGGTTGTTGTTTTTTTTTTTTTAATTTTTTTTCCTTAAATCATGTCTTTCAAAATTAATAGTTTCCAAACAAAGCCTGGGTATGAAAAAAGTACCCAAGAGACTTGATTCAAGGTTGCCTTTTAACTTTTACTGCAATATGCCAAGGAAAGTGTGGAAGAAATATAAATCTTATTGAGGATCGTGCCCATCTGAAAATGTTGTTGAGGACTTCCTCTCACTGATAATCAATAATTCTGATGAATACACAAGTTCTGTTGTTTGTCACATTATTTAATCATAAAAGGCTATGGTAGGATTTCTTTCCATTGTCCTGATTAGATCTGTCTTCATTTGTCAGAAAAACATTGTTTTCCTAAATGGAATGACTCAGCTTTTGAAAAGGTTCAGGGTACAGATCTGCCAGACTGATCTCCACAGATGGATTTCTTTCTGCTTTGGGATCAGCTGCACTTCCCATGCTACCTGCTGTGGGCAGCAGGCTTTCTTTTGCAGTCCTCATTTTATATGTGGTCCATTTCTGCACTTTGAAGCCTAAGTATTATTGCAATAATAGTCTGGTATATATATATATATGAGTGTGTGTGTTTCAGTCCCTTAGGCTTTTTATCATGTTCTGAGACAGGCTGAGGAAAAGGTTGTGTAATCGCTTTGATAGATATGTCTGACAGGCTGTTGTCTTTCTTTCACCCTGTAAGAAAAATGTAGGAGCCAAACTTAAAGGTTCCTAGCTTGTGAAGAAAGAGAAGCTTGGAAAAGGACAGTGTCCAGTAGTTGTCAGGCATGGACAGTAAAGGGACAACTGCACAAAACAAGATGCACAGAATTTCAATTTCAACTTCCTAATTTTGTTAAGTGTGGTGCTCTGAGGAGGTGAATGATTACTTGCAGTTAAACAAGCAGCTAGTACTGACAATTCCAAAAGCTTATTCCTGGGTTTGTTTCATAGACTCTGGATGAGGTGTTCAAAACTTTCAGGCCTTCCACAGAATAGCAATTATGAGACCAGTTCTCATGATGTCCCTATGAGATAACTCATTCACAGGAAGAAATGCTGAGGTCAAGATGTATGAGCTTATGGTTTAATAGATGTGTAGAAAGTAGTGCAGGATTGAGTGAGAAAGAAATCCTGAGACACTGAAGACCTTTTTTTTTTTTTTCTTCTTCTCCTTCCTCCCCACCAGTATTTTTATACCCCACAGATAGATGTAAACCATTTTCAAATCATTGTTACCTGCACCCTCTCTGAATGTGACCTCATTTTTTATTCTGTCTGTACACATCTCTCTGTGCTCCTGCAGCTACCTTCTTTTTGGTCTACTTGATATGCACATCTCTTTGCTCAGTCTTGATTTCTTACACAGAGCTTGGCTTTGGGCAGCTGCATGAAGTTTTTGAGTGGAGCTCTGAGAGCAATTTGTAGCTCAGGAGGAGGAGGGAGGAATGGAGAATAACAGCTATGTTTCAAAATAGACATTTTGCTGTGTGTATTAACTTTTAGGAGGTGGTCTTTAGGTAATAATAGAAGGAAATATTTTTATCTTACAACAAGAAACAGAAGTTAATCATATTTCTGAAGGCAGATTTTTACAAGAGTGTGGCAAAGTATGACTTAAAGCTAATTTGGAAGGATTGCTTTCAGAACTTTCTCTTTGAGCCTATACAGTATAGAACTGTGCATGCAGACCCATACAAATCTATTGACTCAATGTATCTTCTTTGCCTTTTATTGACAAAGTGTGTGTGGGAGAGTGGGAGGTGTATACATAACTATTTTCGTTTCTGCAGGGAAAAGTATTGGAGATTCAGTAGTTGATATTGTAATTTCTGAGTCGATATGAAGTTTTGCCTTTTGGCATTCATTGTTTTCCAATAACCTTGTCTAGCTGAGATCATCTGAGAATAAAGATATTATTTTTGTTGGTACACAAGTGTTTCTGCACCTAGCTCAACTAAGTTCTCATAGCAGTTGAATTGCACAGAGCGTTCAGTTCTTGTTTAAAGCTCATATTAAACACTGTGATCTTGTTAGAAAAGTCTACTGTAAAAAAACTATATTCTTTACTGGTGAATGATGTGGTCCTGGCAGATAATTTTTACAATGGCTGTTTAAATGCTTTGAGAAACATATAGGACAGTTTCTAGCTCCTGTTAATTCTCCAGACTTTAGATATCAAAGGATTTTTTTTATCCATGAGGTCAATGATACTTTGCAAGTCTAATGATCAGTGTTTCTCCACTATAAGATGGAGAAGGAAAGGCACAGTTCAAATGAGGTTCCTAGGTCATCCACCATGTCAGTGCCAGAGCTGGAGAGGGCCTCTGTGGGATCATGTCATTAAAAGTGCTGTTTAATATAGTGACTAGTAATTAGATTACATTGAATTTGCCATTTAACTTGTACCATCTCTTTTCATTTCTGAGTGTTTCTCGTGAGTGCAGTTATAAACAACAAAACAGACAATCTCTAAATTCAGAGAACAAAATAATTCCTCTTTTGCAGAAGAATTATTTCCTTTGCTTCAGAAATTAGTTAGCTGATTATTAATGTGAGCTACCTCATTTATTCTATGGTATTGTACTGCAAAAAATGCTGGTAATTGAATGAAATGATCTGTTATCTGAATTTCTGTTTCAGATGCTGCTCATTTGATGTGGTTTGAAAGGCTCTATGTGTGGCTTCAGTGCTTTGAGAAATACATTTTGTATCCAGCTATAATACTGAATGCACTCACTATTGATGCTTTCTCAATTAGTAAA
Source organism: Merops nubicus (assembly GCF_000691845.1). Classification (NCBI taxonomy): domain Eukaryota; kingdom Metazoa; phylum Chordata; class Aves; order Coraciiformes; family Meropidae; genus Merops; species Merops nubicus. The sequence continues at coordinate 90,692 of NW_008607471.1, read as the reverse complement.
TACAAGAAGCTTGGTACACAGTAAGTAGATTATAACTCAAAGCATATGATTAGTAAAATATTTGGGTTTACACTGAAGATAGAAAAATTAAATTTTGTATCTTAAGTCTGTCTGCTTGTTACAGTTTCCTTTCATGCATTATTACTTCAGTACACAATAATTGTTGGCTCCGATGAAAGAAAAAAAGCAAAATGCTTTTTCTTGTGCTTAGCGTAAAGCATCTTATGCTCTTCTGCTTAGCAAAATGCTGAGACACAAGTCCAGTGAGAAAGAGAAATTAAAAGATTAAAGAACTATATATAGATATATATGGAACATCTAAATGCCAATTAAATGCAAGACACGCTATACCAGGCTGCAGGTGTTTGATGGGCATAAACACAATGGGGTTACTAGAATTAATCAGATGAAAATGAGAAATCTAGGCTGGATATCAGGAAACATTTCTTAACTGAGGATTTTTAAGACTATGGCATAGTCTCCCAAAGGAGTTATCAGAAGCTTCACCCCACAAACCTTTTAAGGCAATACTGAATAAAATATTCAACAGTGTAGAATGATAGGTACTCCTGCATTAGAGTGGTTTGAGAAAGGTAGGGGTGTAAATTTTTTTCCGAAGTCTGATCTCTTTGATATGAAGCAGAACTGGTGATGCTGATCCATGAAAACACAGCATGATCCTTGCAGACAGCCTTTTATGGTAAATATTTTGGTCGGTGACTTGCCTACTGCAGATTTTCAGCAGGCTGAGTGACTGCAGTATCCCTGGTGAGCAGAGTTTCTGCAGTCATTTTATCAGAATGACAGTGATGCAGATGATGAAAACAAAGAAACAGCCTGTGTTCAGAAATGAAGGTTCCAGTAGCAGGAAAACCTGCTGGAGGAGGAGGAGTTCCTCAGTAGTAATAATCATTTAGATTCTTAACTTCAAATATTAGAACTTTAATTTAAAAATAGCATGTTGTTTTAATTACTCTTCGTAAGGAACAACACATTGTTAGGGACTACATAAGAAAAAGGTGGTCTCTGCTTTTAGGGGCCCAGCTAGGATATCGGTCAAATTTTCTCTATATTCCTTCCAGACAGCTACTTTTCCAGAGAGGCTCTCCCTAGAAACTCAGAGGTAGCCTGTGTAGTTCCCTGTTGATCTTTTTCCCCCAGGCACTTGGGAGATGCTGAGGCCAAGGTGCTTCAAAGGTTTGGGTGTATTGTCTAGGGTGAAACTGAGTTCACACTCATCCTTCTATTTGCTTCTGTAAGGCTGGGAGAACTAAAAAGTAATCAAAATATCATTTGTCACTAGTTAGAAGATGTGACTTAATATATGCATGGAACCAAATATGTGGGGTTAGGAAGGTGATATTTTTACACAGTCATTCCTCTAAGCTAGATTACAGTTTAAAGTATCATCTCCCTCAAGTGTTCAGAAGTAGTGAGTCAGTGCCCAGAAATTTTTGGATTAAAGGAAGTAATTACCTTTGTCTGCCTCTGATTGTTTGGCCTGCAGGGGAATACCATGACAATCCTTTCCTTCCCCATCCTCCTTGAGTCTGTGTGATCACCTTGGATTTAAACCCTGTGTTCTCTCCTCTTTCTTGTAACTGAGGTCTATCCAAAACCCTCCCAGTATCCCTTCTTCTCTGGCACACTTCCCTTACAGCTACCATGTGAATCCCCCACACGAAACATTTGTCCCCAGATCCTATTTCTTTCTCTTCAACTCTCAAAATCCCTGAAGGATCATGGATTTTCTTGCTCCTTCCATATACAGTATTTCTGAGGTTTATACTTTCTCTGCTTCAGTACATCAATACCCATTTTCTGTTGTGGGAACATTCCTTAGTTTTTTACCACCCAAAGATCAGACTGCATCATACCTTAGAGAAGGAAAGGTGGCACTCTCCTGCTCTGTCTGAAAGTGTCTGAGGTGGTATGTTTTGCACTATTTGCTTTTGGAGTTTTTTCTTATTTTGAACGTATTTTTTAAAGAAGCTTCATCTTGCTTTGTGATTTAAAGGACAGAAGTGGTTTGCTTCTTGAGGAGGCAGAACAGCTCCTTCACAGTCAGGAGTTTCCTTGAGCTTTGCAGATGCTGATGTGCTGGTTATTAATGGGACCCATGCTGACAAGCTGAAAAGCCTGCCTGTGTTACCTGCCACAGAGGCTTCAGAAATAAGCCCCCCTTCTCTCTCTCTCTTGCTTTCTCTCTGCTGGGAGTTCAGGCCCCAGGAAAATCATCTTGTGTGGCAATACCTTTAAAGAAAACGGATAATGAGCAAATTATTTTCTATTACCCCTGGGAGCATTATTTTATAGAGTCATTTTTTGTGAAATTTTCTGCATATTAACAGATCCAAGAAGGAAAGAGTCTTCCTTTTGATCCATGATGTGTAGGTTTTCCATGTGAAAATTCTGGTTTTCCATGTGAAAATTCCTCTTTCTCCTTTCTGAAGAATACGAGATCCAACCAGTTCATACAGGACACACTGGAATGGCTTCTCGTGACTTCAGAATCTATTTAGCTTGGTTGCTAGATTTTCCATTCAGAAATCTGGGGCAAATTGGAAAGAACAGCTTTGACAAGATGATGAAATAAGGTGATCTTTGCATTTTGCTCACACAATGTCATAGTGATCCTTTAGAATGACCTGCACTCTAAATAAAGCTGCATCTGCATTAGAGATGACACAGAGTAATGAGTAAATGCCACTTAAAATCAACCTGGAACTGTACAGACTTATGAGCCTTTCTAGAATGATGAAAACCTCTTTAGACCTTTCTGTCAAGTGTCAGTCATGGCATCAAGTACTCTCCTGGTTTGCAGCAGGATGGAGGAGAACTCTCCATGCATTTTGCAAATACTTTCAGTCACACATTATGCTTTGAAGTCCCCATCTGTCTCCTAAAAAGCAAATATACTGAAGAGAAGTCATCTGGCTCTCAGTTAACGGATTTACTTGTACATGTCTATTAGGTTTGGGTTGTCTTTTCAGGAATAGATGCAGTATGGTTCTTGATCATCAATGCGAAAAACTGCAATCCGAACATACTTTTACAACTGCCGGAAAACCCTGAGAGTTTCTAATATGCTCCTGAATTTGACGTGGTGGTTCATCAGGAGGCTTGAGGTACACTTCTGAACATGCCCAGGACTGTCTGAACAACTCACTCGTCACTTTTCTTATCCTGACTAGAATCCCAGAAACCCAAAGTTTTCAAGCAGAAAGCTGTTTTTGCAGCATCCCCAGTGTGTGATCAGAACTGAGTTCACAAAATAGTGCTTTGATTTCTTTCCTTTTAAAAACCTTGATGGAAAAGGTGATGTTACCCATTTCATTTAACAAGAGTCCAACTGCTCAGCATTTACAAAGCAAGCAGAGGCTATGGGAAGTTTGCTCTTGATTCCTTCTGCTTTGGTGGCAAGGAAATTCTTATAGGACTTGGGGAATCATGTGTTCCAATTCATGCTCCTGACCCTGTTTTTCGTTTTTAGTGGTTGTTGGCTAAAGTAAAGAACCATGCAGGTGTTCATGGTCTAGAGTCCAATACTGGGTCACCTCTCAGGGGAGTGCTCATCTACTCAGGTGATCTAAAACTTGTCTGAGGCCTCTCTAGGATCTAACCGTCAGGATAGGCTGTGTTATCAAGATATCAAAATTGCCGTTCAAGCAAGGCCATCTTTCTGATTATGTAATGCATCTTAAAAACAAAGCTCAAAAATATTGGCAACGTCAAGTCTGTAAGTTCAGATATATATCCTGAGACTGAAGGGGGCTTTCAAATTCAAAGGTTGCCGACACATTACCTCCCTCAGTCTTTCTTTCTCATATAATTGTTTTTTTTTCTTATACAGAAAACTTTGTAGTTGTCTGGAGAGTTAAGAGGTGTAACAGTATCTTCTTGGAGATATAGCAGCAAACACTTCAATTTTTGAAGGCTGGACTTCTTGATTTTCTGTGTGGTCGCTTAAAATGTAGTTCTCAGTTTATATTCACTCTCTGGAATATAGTAAGGAGGAGTGGCATGCAAACTGCATGCATTTTACAGCACAAATGCAGTACACAGTTTCTTTTTGTCTGATGAGGTACCTGCTATATAGAATAGAAAACTTTCCAATCAGGAACAGTGGTAAGAATTTCAGGATCTTCACATTTACGGGTGTTTCTATCCAGAATTTTGATGTTGTGTGTAATGAAATTAGGAGAATTATAAACTGTGTCATCAAGTGAAATTTCTAGTAATAAAAAACTGGAGTGGGTTCAAGACATTTTTTTTCAAGTTGTAATGCATTTCAAAATTTTTTTTCATTGTAATATGTTTAATTTTTCTTTTCAAATTGTAATGTATTAATGGAAGTGCCAAGACATTTCCTAAACTGAAATTTTATTTTAAGAGCTATATAGGAATTCTAGATTCTCGGGTTTTAATAGTCAAAACTACATTTTTTTAGTACAGAGTTCTTTCTTTATTAGAGATTACCAGTGTGTAATAATAAGGGGAAAATATGAAGTTGCACGTGGGTAATATAAGTGTGGTTATTAAAAGAACATAGGATTAATATGAGAAATCAGTAAGATGTTCAGATTTAGCTATACATAGCAATCTAAAACATCTGGTACAGCTGTTTCTATTTAAGAGCTTCATAATTTAATGCTTTATGACTTCGACTTAGCTTATTCTTTCTGCTTTTCTTACAGCTGTGATATTATCCTGATAACAGTTGCTGGGATGAAACTCCTGCGCTCCTCATTCTGTAATCCAATTAATCAATTTGTTACTTTGAGCTTTACTGTGATCTTCTTCCGATTTGACTATAGAGACATTTCAGAAAATTTCTTGCTGGATTTTTTCATGATGTCCATCGTGTTTCATAAGGCAAGTTTTACAGCTCCTGTCATTTCTTTGGAAAATACATTTCATAGCTGTCACTTCTCAGTGTCACTGTGCTGATCATTATTTTTTTAGAAGTAATGAATGCACATATAGGCGCAGATTATTGGTACTAGAGAGACAATGTGTAAGTTGAAAACAATGTCTTTTCTGGATTTGTACAATGTTTTACATTTACCTTTTGTTCACATATTGCTATAGAAAGTTCAGAATTGTATAGAAAGTTCAGAGGAAAATCCTCAATGAGTTGGAGAGATCCTCCTGGGTCATTAGTGCAGGGCTGCCCTCCAGATCAATTGCCTGGTGTTTTTATCTAGGTTTCCTTTGAATGCCTCTAGTGTTTGACTCAACAACTTCCTTTGGGAAATTATTCCGTTATCTAATCATCCTCATGATAGTAAATGTTTTCCTAATGTCAGCCTTAACATTTTCCTTTTCCTATTTTCAGTCTATTGTCCTTATGATGCTGCCCTTAACCTTAACCTCAGAGCTCCTTCCTCTCTTTTACATTAACTCCAGTTGAATTTACTTTAAAAGGAAAACATCTTTCTGCATCAGTCAGATCAGATCCTGTCTTTATTTGCTACCTGTGCTGTTTCACTGAAAGAAGCAGGTTTAACTGATATCTTGGTAAAAAAGGAAACAGTATCAAACAATTGCCTAAATCTTCTGCCAGTTATTTTGTATTTTGTTTTTAAACCTGTTTCCTGATTGCCGTAACATATGATATATACAGTTTGTCTAGGCCTAACTCAGGTGTTTGTTTTTGTTGTTGTGTTGTTTTGTTGGTTTTGGGTTTGTTTGTTTTGTTTCTTTTTTTTCAGGCTTGTTTGTTTGGTTTCTTTTTTAAAAATATTTCTACTATATGTATGAGTGTGGCTCAGCTACCATCGTTCAGTTTTTGAAAGGAGAAAGACATGCTTTGACTGCTGCATGTTCCGTGTTGGTGCCCAACAGTGCACATGGAGTTATTTAGCCGTTCCACCCAAGGGTATGTTGGCTCACACTGCTGTCCATGCCCACCTGGAAGTTTCAGGCTCCCTAAGGAAAGGCCCAGTTCATTGGTGTTACCTTGGAAGTGCCCAGTCATTCAGGCGAAGAGTGAAGCAGAAATTAACTGCTTTTCCTGGTTCATTTCTGTGCTGCTCTAAGGACAGAGAAGGGAGGAATTACAAATCAATGAGGGAACTCAGGCTCACTCTTTTCTCTGAACTCCTGGAGCTCTCCTCCAGTAGGAGCTTCACCTGCTTCAAGCCTTCAACCCTCAAACCTCTTGTTCTGCTTTCTTTCTACTGAGGTGAGAAGGCAAGGGTTGGGGAGGAAGGGGAGGAAAAAAGGAGTAAAAGAAATTATACAAAGCCCTGCTTTAAAAAGAACCCCTGCCCCATGGTGTGTGATCCTAAAATAGAGTTAAAGTAATTTTTAAGCTTCTTATCTTGGAGAGAAAGATGAGCAGTGAAAGTGACGCAGGAGTCGATAGCACAGTGGTAGTTTTCAGTGTTTGTTGCATTACCATGTTCCCTAGAGCAAGGGGTGAATTTCAATCTCCAGAGAAGATTGTCAGTGATGTGCATCAGTGGACATCTCGTGTCTGGATAATGGCTTGTTTAGTCCTAAAATTCATTCTGCAAAAACCTCTTTACAGGATCAAAAAATTAGCACCCTAAATTGGAATTCTCACTATTCATAAATTCTTTTGAAAATGTTGACCTTTTGAGCACATCACAAAATACTGGTGTTTGGATTGTTGCATGTTTTTAGAAGAGAAAGATGTAAAGATGCTTTTTTTTTTTAAATGCTTTTTTGGATGGAGTTGCTTGGGTAGTTTGAAGTTACTGTTTACAGTAGAAAGACTAGTGATAGCAATAAGAATGAGATGATGAAGGATGTATACCATATTAAGCAGAGATATTTGCTAGGATAACAACTATTCTCCTAGACTGCACGCTTGTACTACAGACATGTTTTAAAGATGTAGGTTTAGCATTGATTTTCCATCTTCTTCATATCTGATAATATCTGAAAGTTTAAAGGTCATTAGTTCATCAAGTAGACTTGTCCTTATTCCATTTTAAAAAATTGAAATTAAACAGTTGACTTATTTATATTACAAAAGCACATGCACAGTCACACAATGATAATTAAAACCAATCTGAAAAATCGCATTGCAGATGATAGCAATTAAAGTCCTATTAATTTCATATCATAAAGGGCATAACTTTTCTTTACCCTAATTAAGGTCTCAGCTCTACTTAGCTCAGCATTATGGAATGTTACTAAAAGATATGGTCACTTGAGGATAAAGATGGCATGTGTTTATTCTGTACTGTAGGCCCTAAGCAAGCTCCATCCATCTCTGCTCCTAAAAGCTTTATGGGTCTTCACAGATTCTCTCTGTATTGAAATAATTATTGTTTGCAACTATTTTTCAAAAGAAAAACAAAACCAGAAATAGTCTCTATTGCCGTCACCTTTGGCTACGCAGAATTTATTTATATCACAGTCACAGTTGATTTCTGCTTACTCATTGAAAATGTCAATTTACCACCCTCTGAATTAGGGAGCGCTAAAGGTGCCATGCCTTAGTCATAGTGATGGTAATTTTTAAGCATGATTACACTACAAAAAATACTTGCATGCTTTCAAAGCACTGTGGTAGTAAGCATTTATTTTCCTCTGCCAGGCACTGGAGAAGAAGGCGTCTAAATTCAACAAACATTCACAACTGCACTAGTGACTCTTCGAGCAGATTATGTTGAATAAAACTTTGCTAATAATGTTGGGTAGAATATTTCTGAATATCTCACTGATTGTGCTTTCCTCATTTTTCCCATTGTGCTGTTGATTTAAGGTAATTTAGTAAAGCAGATGCTCCAAATGAGCATATTCCTTCCTGAACAAGTTGAGGCATGGAAGTCCAATTTGCTGCTCAGATTGTTATCTCTGTTTGCAAATAGCCAAGCCACCCACATGGAGTACAAGAGAGTCTATTCAGTTCTGTTCCTGAGGATTTTTTTAATCACCTGGATTTTTTTAGCCTTTTTAACATCATAAAAATTTTTTTAACGGGACAGAGTTAATTCACTTCTTTTTAATATCTCATTAGCTGTTTAAATTTTGATGAGTTGCAGAATGTAAAAACAATGCTAGATGTTCATTAGGTATATGCAGAGTGTGCTGGTTTGTCTTTCAAGTTGCCTTGGGAAGGGAGCAAAATAAACATTTAGGAAAGACATGCTTATTTATTTTTAAGAATGATTGGAGCTGTCAAATTAAGTGGAACAGGGCTTGCCAATCTTTCTTATGCTAAGACTTTGCATGTGGCCAGTCCATTTAGTGTCCTTGCCTGCAGCCTGGGATTCTTCCGTTCAAACCTCTCATTGTCTGTATTCTTTAAATCAGAGCTGACTTTTAAAAATATGTGATTGCTCATTCAAAAACCGTAGGTGTAATACTCTGAGGTGTACTCTACAGGAGTCAAACTGGATAATCAAGATAGTCTTCTTGGTCTACGTGACTCCATGTAAACTTCTCAAATGAGCCAGTCGTTCTCTCTGGACTTTTTAGGAGATTGTGTCAGTGCCAAGGTTAATAAGAATGTTCGTATTAGCTGAAAATGGAAAACCACAAATAACTGAGAATGTATTCTTTGTAGGCATAACACAGATGGAATGTATAGCATGATTTAGGAAATGTGTTCCTATACTTCTAAGGGTAGGAAAACCAGATTTTTTCTGCAATAGGGTAAAAAGTGTGTGAATATTAACCAGTTTAAATAAACATTTTTTGGGGAATGATGAAAAAATGGGCCTTTTATCCACCCTTCTGATATCTACTGGCAGAATACTCAACTGAGGAAAAACTCTAATACACACAACACATATATGAGAGGGAAAGCTTATGCATGGTTAAGCATATCTATAGCTCATCTAGTTCATCTTTCTTCAGTGTGATAAAAAACAACAAAATAAAGGAATGTGCCCAGCACCGCCTTCCTTGGCAGATGTGTAAGATGCTTCTAAAGGATGTCTGGAGTAACAACTGTTCAAGAACAAACACATATTGTTAAGTGTGAAGTACAAACCAATGCAAATCATTTCAAACAGCAGGGAATAGATTGGAACTGATGCTCAGGGCAAGGCTTACCCCTGGATGTTTTTCGGCATTCTCTTAAAGACGTAACTTCCCCTTTTTCGGTGCCATGGGCATCCTCTAACTCCTACTGGTGGAGAGGGGTCATTGTGTCTCCATGAACTGCTTTTGGAATCTCAGGCAGAGCTGATGTTGAGCTGAAGGAGCAAAAAAATTTCAGTGCTTCTGTCTGTAGTATGCTCTTGGCTACTACAAAAAGAATGGCGGGTTTTCAACCAGTAGTGAACAGGGCATGTTGGAGATTCCTCTAAGCCAAACTGTGGTAAACTGGCTTTTTATGCCAGCAACTCTTTCATCTTAGAGCAAAACTGAGAAATTATACCTGTACTTTAGGATGTGTATTTTGGACAAATCTGTGCAGCTTCCTTTGAGCCCTGAAGAAAGAGCTGCCCCTCGCTTACACGCTCATCTGTGACACATCCTAATGGGAATGATGAGACCCAGTATCATTAGCCCTCTAATGGAAAGGACTATAACTTTTTATCTCTTTTCTCTTCCAGTGTCTTGTACTTTGCTGGCAGGCAATTTAATGGCCTCTTAATTTGTGTGTGTGTATGAAATAATTAGCAATACTAAAATAGAAAATCACCTTATATTTTCTTATTGTCAAGTCTTCTGAGCATTCTGAATTTGTCTTCATGCATAAGGCAAAATAATCAAAGAAACGGAGCTTGTTAAATTTGCCTTCATTAGCACTGAATTCATTTGCTTAAGTACTCTTACCCCTGCTGAGCTCACTTAAGAATACAATTTCCATGTCTGATATTTTTTTCTTCCTTCCCAGAATACATTTTCCAGCTAATAAGGAATCCACACTTTATTTTTTCATAAGAATTTTTATCTTTCTGTATATTTCTTTGTGCCATAATATCCAATGTTACACTTTTAGTAAAAATTATCTTTCTGGCAAAGTAACTCCAGCTCAGGCAGCCAGTTTGTAACCAGGCTTTTTGATCTTTGAGCTTAACTTTCAACACCTACAACACAATCCCTTGGACAGAAAAGAAATTATGCATGTAATTTTGTTTTCCTTCATTTTATGAGAAAGTACTACCAAGTGCGTTGACCTTCTTGGTGTTTTGCTGGAGTCAAGGAATTAACCTATTGGATCTTTTTATTGCCTTTGCGGCAATAAAACTCTTGGTTACTTGTCATGGCCCATTGATTGATTTAGGTGCTGCTTACATGTCAAAAGCTTCACTCTTTTTTTCCTTTCCCCTTGTATTTTTTCATTCTTTCTTAAATCTGATGTTTCACTTCAAAGCTTCTGGCACTAAGTCATTAATTCATATTTTAATCCATTTCTTGCTATTCGTGCATACTGAAATCCAGTGTCTTAATCAGCTGAACCCTCTTGGCTTACAGATATTTGCTCAGTTTATATCTGGCATATAAACCCTGTTAAGACACTTTCTGCTGAGTAAAATACCCAAGGCTACATCTGATATTTGACAGGATAATCCCAGGGGTATTTTCCATAGACACCTTAACTCTCTTGATCACTGTACAGTTCATGTTTCCTTTTAATATTGGAGAAAAAATTTAACTGATTTTTTCAGTCAGTCTTCCATCACTGACCTCTTTGTCAAACTTGATTCCTGACACTATTCCAAAACAGTATTTTCTACCTCTCTCTCTTTTTTATTTTTCTGGTGTTTTTCCTTTGGAGAGGGACAAATGCACTCAGGGATGCAGGGAGATGTACACCTGCCCTTGGGCCAGTCTGGCTCACTACACACTGAGCACTATATTCATGCACATTCATGCTGATAGAGGTGTATTCTCTATCTGTTGATGCAGGCACTGAAAGAGAAATCCTGAGTATCTGATGCTTCAGTGCACAACTTACTATGTGGGGTTTTTTACGTCTGCTTTTAGTAAAGGAGATTTCTGGGAAGATGCAATTTTGGCAGGAGTCATACCTATGAAGGCTTTGCTGAAGAGGCTGGATCAGTGCAGCTGATTTATTTTGCTCGTCTGGCCCTCTGCAAATTAAGCTGATTAGCTCTGATCTTGTCCTTTTTGTCCACCTTGGGAGATAGTGGGAGGCAGTTTCTTACAGTACCACAGGCTCCTTCCCTGGGCTTTTGCTGTCAGCTGACAATGTAGGAAGAAGCAGCATCTGCCATGAGCAGATCCAGAGCTGTTAGGTTTTATCAACTTATTGTCATAATCCTCATCATACTTTTCCTTGTCAGTTAACATTTAACTTCAAACGTAATGTTTCCAAGGCTTGTTTCTCCAACTGTTTAAAACATGCCTGTTTTGTACACTGTTGATGTTAAGTGCTGAACACTGTTTCAGGAATATATTCCCGCGAGGCTGGATATCAGAGCATTGGACTGATTATATTTGATCCTCTTATAGATGTCATGTGCATTAGACAATGATCTTGAAGTCTCACAATATAAAGGCTGCACGTGTCTGTAGGCAGATGCAAATAAAAACAGCCTGGAAAGTATTTGTTGTAGATGCAAACAGAGTGCTGTTCAAATACACCAACAGAATGTCAAAATGACTCAAGTCATAAGCATTAAAAATCTACAATATTTCCAGTAAATCTTGTTTTGTAGGATTACATACGTGAAGTCTGTTTTAAATGGGATTAAATAAAAGCCAGAAAGATAATTATTTGGAAAGCAAATTATTTGGAAACCATGAACTACAATAAAATTATTTCACCTAAGTTTAATTTCATATCCATAAACACATACATTCCCACAACTTTTCTCTCTTAATGTATCTTAATTTTTATTGACAAAAAAGAAAAAGAAAGAAATTACCCATAGGTATTAGAATTTACTTCCAAAACTGGGAGCTACCTATTGACCTGAATTAGCTCAGCCTGTACTACTAAATACCCCTCTAACATCTGAGATTCTCAGTTCCAATCTGACTTAAGTTTGTAGGATCTAAACAGGAATATAAAGAAGTACCTATTCAAAGCAGAAAATATTTGCTTTCTGCATTTAACTTTTCTAATCTCTCAGTTTTGTGTTGCACATAGAGAATATAGCTGTATGTATGACAGATACTTCTGTTTAAAACCAATTTGTACATATACATTTTTAAAACACAGCAAAATTCAAGCTTAGCAGGAAAATGTTAATGTTTATGCATTATTTAGTCCTGGTATTGCCAAGGAGTCTGCCCACACAGAGTCTCAGCAGATGCAAAACAGATAGAAAGGCTGCCAAAAGCTGAAAGCATTGTGTAGTCTCCATCTCACATTCAGTGTCATTTAAATTCAGGTATTAATATCTGCCTAGTTTATTGAAATCTACCCAACTGAGAAAAGGAGATTGCATTTTAGTCATGTTTCAGACTCCAAAAATATTTTCTTGAGTGTATGTTAACTAATTTTTATTTACTTTGAGTTGCTTAAATAAGGTTAACCAGATGATAAAATGTGTCCACATGAAATAAATATGAAAGATAGATGCATGTTCTGCACTTTCACTTGACAGTATTGGGAATGTGCTGGTTTAAATTCACTGAATATACTGATAATTTAATCTCTTTATCAAAGACTTAAAAACTGTTTTCTGCACAAAACTGCCACATGAGTAAAGATATCTAGGAATATTAGAGTTTTATGTCCCCAAATAATATATCATTTTTCTGCTTGGGGAACTGTAGAAAAAACCTGAAGATCTAAGAAGACTTAATAAAAATATTCTTTTATAAATCATTCTATACTGGGATGTAGCAGTCTTAATGAAAAATTAATCTTTTATACATGTTTAAGGAAATCATGGTAGAGAGAGTTAAAACTCAGCACATTTTTTTTTTTTTTTTTTTAAATTCTCTCCCCCTTCACTTTGTATGACAAGGTTCCCCCTTTGTGTCTAGCACCATTAAAGAATATACCTCACACCCTCAGGAGCAAGCTATTACCCTCCTTCAAAGAAAACTTTACTGAGGATAAATGGCATATCTCACAGACTCACAGAAGGGCTGAGGTGTCCCATCAGGTCCCATGGAAGTGTTTTTGTCTAGTTTGTTTAAATGTGTCTTTAATTAATCCTTCACTACTTAGAGTGTCTTCATTTGTCCATGCTCTCCCACAAGTCTTAGGGGCCTATGATTCCTGAAATCTTACCAGTAAAGAGCAAGGCAGAGAAGTCATTGAGTACCTTGGCCTTCGCCATGCCCTTTGTCACCAGATCCCCTGCCCCGTTTATCAGCATGTCCATGGGTTTTTTTCCCCAGTTTCTCTTTTGCTCCTGATACACCTTTAGAAGTCCTCCTGTTGCCTTTTACGTTAGTCAACCAGATTCAGCTCCAGATGGGCTTGGTCTTTCCTAAACCTTTCCAATCCTATATTGTTTCTGATAATTTAAAAAAGATGCTGAAGGTGTTCCTTGTTAGTTTGCAGTTGCTGACGACAAAAATGCAGTGAGTTGTAGCTGAAATAAGAGAATGACGGTTTCTGTGAGAAAAGGCATAGCACTTTGTGAATCCTTGGAGTTCCTGTATGAAATGCTGGGGTCCGAGCCCTGAATTAAGGTTGACATATGGGTGATTCCCACAGCCCTTCATAAAGAGGGGGTGAGTTTGCCTTATAGCTTCCCCCCACGGTGCGTCCGGCCCTGCAGGGAGAGCCAGAAGGGAAATGAGCCCCAGGGGTCCTGCATTGAGTTGACAAAGGTCAGGTGTCAGCTTGGGGATAAAAGCTGGGACCACTTGCAGGGAGTCAGGAGTGTCTGTCTGTGGAGTGCGCTCCCCAGAGCTTCCTGGTTCAGGGCAGACCTCCTGACTCTCGCTGGAGCTGGGCCCCGGTCTGCTTAGGCCTTTGTGAACGTGGGTTGATCGAGTGAGAGTTGCCATGTTGGCACCTTTCCCTTATGTGTTTAACTGGCTGGTCTGGCTGTTTCCCATGCCAACTGTGGGAAACCTCGGGTGTCTGTTTGTACCACCTGTTGTGGGCTGAGTCATGTCGTTTGTGGGATCGTTGGGGGTGGTGTCAATCATGTATGAGCTTGTTGACCTGTTTGTACCCCTGGCTGTCATTCATATAGTAACATTTCTGTCTACAATACAGTCTGCATATTGGTTCATCTCCCTGCTGGTGCTATCATTTTTGTTGGGCCTGGTCATTGGCAAAACACTGTATCATATACAGGAGAAAGTATATGGTAAATTGGTTATGGACAAGGCAAATCTTTTTTTTTTTTTTCAGGTGGTTCTAGCAAAATGAAAAAGAGACAATATAAAGCAAAATTCCTCCTTCCTAAATCTCTGTTATATTTGCTAAGTGGCATCACCTTTAGCAATTATAGTTAGATATGTAAAATGCTAATGGCACATTACCCTTTAGGTGTTTTACAGAACATGCCCTGGAAGCAGTAATTTAAGATGTAATAGAAGCACTTGACAACTTTTAATGAAAGTAGTAGCTTGAAAATCACAAATTTCTAGGCCTTTAGGTCAGTATTGTAAGGCTCTCAAAAGTGAGAGAGGTTCACTCAGGTGTTCCTCTTAATGTTCATGTTCTTGCAAATGGAAATAAGTTCCATTGCTTGTCTTGTGGAAACATTAGCTGAGAGGCAAGTGTTAAAATAAACAACAGCAAGTTCAAGCAGTAGTAGTAGTAAGACTTGTTAGAAGCAATAGGGAACTTGGGCTCCACAGCCTGTTTTTCAAGAATGTGTAAATATTAAAGAATAATTAAAATTAGGTAATGGAATAAGAAGCCAGAAGAGTCTCCTCTGGGATTTGGTTTCCTAGCAAATGCAAAACCTGAATTTTATCTGAGGTTTAAAAACCTTTTGATGAACCCAGAGCCTTGAACCTGGGGTGATTTTTGTCTTTGTGATTTCAGTCTGTAACAGGCAGAACTTTGCTGGGTTGTGTTGCAGTTTTGAATTTTTGAGGTTTCAATGTGAGTCATTAACTTTTTTAGCCCTTCATTTAAATCTTTCAGCAGATAGTTGTTTTGTTTTTTCTCCCAGCTGTTCATTCAGACATTTCGGATAAAGTAAAACTAAGCAAAAGAAAGGAACTCCACAGCCTGCTAAAGAGGGTTCAAATAAATAAGTCAACTATAGCTTCAGTTCAGTTTTACTTTCCTACTTTATCTCATGTTGTAATTTTTGAATCACATGTAGTATTTTTGAAAGCAAGCAACTTTGGCAAGATACAAATTTCTCAAACTTAGTAGGGGTGCCCAGGCTGTGCTTTGAAGAGACCATAACAGCTTGTTTTTATTAGGGCTTTGCTGTTTTTAAATAGTATGCATGTGCAAAGTTAACATAATCTGTATGTTGCATATTAGGAGCAAGTTTGAGTTAATGCTGAAGCACAGAGTATGGGAAGCACTGCTTGCATCTCAGCTGGAAGGTTTACCAGTTGTAACTGGAGTTAGCGTCACCCTGGTTGTAACTGGAGTAGAGCAGCTGCTTCTGTGATTGTTAGTGCAAAGACCAAAACACATTAATGGTACTACTCATTCTTACCTCCCAATTAATTTGCCATTATTTACAACAGTTCATAGAGAAGCTCAATGAAACGTCTTCTAAGTGCATTGCCAATGTGGGTACAGATGGCCAAGTACAACTTCCATGAAATAAGTTTGCCAGTGAAGGTGCAACCTCTCTGACTGTCAACATACTAGCAAATTAAGCCTGCCTAGGACCATATTGTCCCTGAGGCCAGCTGGCATGGGGAAGCATATGCTCATGCTAATAAACTCTCCCAGTCTGTATGCAGGGTGGAGGTACTGAACTGCCACCTGGAAATGCACCATGGAGGGGTTTTCATTTGAAAGGATGCCTGGAGGATTGCTTGGAAGAGCACTAGCTAGCATAGACCAACATTTTCCCAGCTATCTTTCTAACAATTCAACAACATCCATACTACCCATGCCTGGGAGCATTTCTTAGAAGCACTTAGTATACAAGTACAGAATAGCCTCAATGTCTTTCAGGATATTCACAATGACTTGGTTTTAACTAAAAAAAACCCACAACCCTTTCTGTAAGCAATTCATCATCTAGTCACTATATGAGCATGAAATATTGCATACATTGCTGTTTCACTGGCAACTTGTGTATGTGTTGAGCACTAGTGTCTATTGATGGCCAAATCTTTTCTGCTGCTCTGTCAGGAACCTCATCTGCAATATGAATCTGATGGTCTGATGCAGACAAGACATAAGATCTTCTTATGCCATCCCTCTGCTGGCAGAAAAAAAGTGTTCCAGGGCATAAGTACACATCATTCTTAAATCAGAAACTGGTAGTTGTAGAACTAAGCATATTTTACAGGATGCAAAAGTAAATTCAGTGCGTTTTTCAGTTTGTACTGCACAACAATAAAAATTCATATTAGTGTAATGTTTTTGTTAGGATGGTTTGATCTTGAAAATGCAGCTAAAATTCATGGTTAATGCCAAGCATATATTCATGAAGTGATGACTTCTCCCATTGATGCAACAAATCAAAATGTTGTTCATGAGAAATGTCTGATTTCCATGTGCAGAGCCACACATTGCACATTGAGCGTCCTCTGTTTGCCATATTCACTTTCTCTTGGAATCTATTCTGTAACCATCTGACTAACAGTGGGATATGTGCAGCCAACATCAGAACCTGTTTTCCTACTTGCTAATTAAAGCAGACATACTTTTGAAGAAGGGTAGTGCGGGAGCCCCCTCAGTATGGTGCTTGAAACATATCGCATTGGAAGTTTGAACTTCAAATGAAGAATGTACTTCTGTGCCTTACCGAAGTAAGGCCTTAATGTCCATGAAATCTATTAACACAGTATAATTTATCTCACATTCATTAGGGGGCACAGTTCTGAAAAGCGTCACTTTCATATATTAGTATCAAAAATACCTCAGTGCCTAAGAAGTCACCATGTTTTTCCTTTTCTTTTTTTTTTTTTCCAGCTGTGGGACCTATTGCAGAAGTTGCAGTTCATCATGACATACATTGCTCCCTGGCAGATCGCCTGGGGATCGTCGTTCCACGTCTTTGCTCAGCTCTTTGCAATACCTCATATCCTTTATAAATTTGTTTTTCTTTATTCTTTAATTCCTCTTCATGTATGTAATTTATTTACAGTGTTTGAACAAGGTGCAAAATTCCTCAATGACTTACTTTAAAATGTGAAAGTACTTGGAGCATCTCCTGAGAATATAGAGTTTTCTCTCTTTCTTGGCTGCATGGAATCTCAACTCTGGTTTATGAGTAACAGTGTATGTTCATCAACACCAAAACAGTCCTTCAGAAACAGTCTGTTTTGGTGCCTGCTCCAAGGCTGTGAACATGGGTTTTGTGGATATGGAGAGTGAAAAACAGAGTTCAGTGATGCCCAAATGTCTGTAGAATTAAAAAATATATATTGGGATCTTGGAACGAAAATTTTTCAGCTTAAAGTCTTATTTGGATAAAAAAAAATTATTCTTTTTTTCCTGTATTTAATCAATGAAATAAAACAAATTTAACTGAATAAATTTAACTTTATTGATCTATAAAGCATTTTCAGGGACCAACTTTTTGTTTCTTCCCTCCCACCTGAAGCTTTGGAATAACAGTTAACAAGGTGGTTTTAGTTCAGACCTACTGAAGAGTTTACTTTGTACTGTTTATTAGATATATGCACTTAAGTCTTTGTCCCTTTCATCCCACAGTAGTATTTTTCCACTCCTTGAGTGATTTCTTCTCTCTGCTTTTTGCTGTGATGTATTGAATCATATTCAGCATTGACTAACAATGGTTAAGTTTCTAGATAGGAAGAATAAATGGGGGTCTTGGACAGAGGGAACTGCAGACACTACTAAGAGGTACAAAGCCTGCCATTTCTTTGCAGAGTTAATTATTTGTGACTCTTTATTGCCTAAATCATATCTGCAAATGGGATATAAATTTTTAAATTTCAAAGTGCCTCAGTGATCTTTTGCCACAATGCTCAGTGATAGGAGTAGTTCTGCATGCTTGTGTGCAGGGCATGAAGGGAAACATTTGTAGAGCTTTGCCTGGTGGAGGTGTGGAGCCTCCACTATTAGATCTTCAGGAATTTAGGTGAATGTTTATCAGGAGTCATCTAGGTTTAGCTGATTCTGCTATGTGACTGCTGGATGGACTAGTGACCCTGCAAAATCCATTCTAATCTTTAAATATCAGGAATGGGAACAGGCTTCTGGCTTGAGGATTTCCTAGTGTTTAAATGGGTAAGACAAGGTTATATGATTATAATTATTAGTGCACAGAGAGTCAGTATAGTTTATAGTCAAAAGAGAATTTTGCTTAATAAGTGAACAGTGAGATTCGGAAAGAAAGGATTTTGTAGTTCAGATTATCTTCTTTATGAGAGTTTCTGCTCTGATTGTTTCAGGGTTACAGCTCTAACATCAGAAAAGGAAGCCATGTGACACTCAGTTCTCCTATGTTCTAGGTGATTGTGTGCCTGGAAGTGACCAAACATTTTTGACCTATGGTGTTTGCAATCAAAAATGTTGAGTGGTGAGAAACAAAGGATTTGGGCTGGCCTTACTGCATAGTTTTGTATTAAAAGGAGGGGATGGAAGATTTTGAAAGTTTCAATCTTTCAGTTACTTGTTTTGAAGTTGATTGGCATTTAAATAGATTTTTAAATGGTAAGGGTTAACTCTCAAATACAACATTTATTTTACGTTCAAGAGGTTTTAGTTGTTCTCAAAATTTTATTTTGGCCATTGTAAAAAGAAAATCCACTATTCACAAAGAAACATGTTCCACTTCTACACAGTGTAACCTAGCAAAGATGATACACAAGAAACCTGGCTTGGGATATAGAGTAAAAAAGGATGCCTGTAAGTTTTTGGTACTTCTTTTATATTTTTTTTAATTAGACATAATTAAAACATTGGCATTAAAAAACAAGCAAACAAAACTAATAAGGGAAAACTGGATACCATCAAATAAAAAAAAACAATGACAGTTAATTGCCCACTGTACACATCAACTATATGTAAAGTCATGTGCTATTACTTGCTCTTGTGACATGCTTACATATATGAAACAGTTCTTCACAAGGCAAATGGGAAATGTGTCCCAATGTATATGTAGTAGAGCATTTTGTCTTTTAGCAAAAGAAGGCTTGCTGCTGATCATGTCTTAGACACAAACAGTTCTCAGGGGAGTCCTTAATGTCTTAACTCATGATGGTGGCAATGTTTAAATTAATCATGACATTAAAACTCTCTTTAGAGAACTTGATTTGTTGTCCTTATCTGCCCCACTCTTTCTCTTTTTGTCTCTTCAGCTCCCATACCTCCTTCCCTTATCTGACACTTGTAAATACTTGTTCACTTTTCACAGCCAGTGCTGGTTATGACTGTGGTATAATGTGACAGTTTAACTTTTTTTGATTTACTTCCTTCCTGCTCTGTGCTCTCCATTGCTTTTTGAACTTTAGACTCTGAAGGCAGCTCATTTTCAGTCTCTAATGCATAAAGACATTGTTCCAGACCACTCTTACTTAATAAGTTTGAATGATTTGAGAGACATCTTTTGGGAAATATTTATTTGTAGATTTTGCACATTGCTTTGAAAGCATGGCTAGCTAGCCTTTTTGTGGTAATATTGTACCATGAATTATGGTATATGTGTTAAAATGTTTTTTTTTCTAAAGTCTCAGAGGCTGTGGCACACACGTACAGGATACTACTATACAAGGGTAAGCTAGAAGGCTGTGGGTTATTGGGTGATTTGACCTTAATTTTAGTTTGAGGTGCACTTGATTGCTGTACCTTGATAGTGACTTCTTGGTTCATGACTTCTCTCTTTAACACCTTCTCTTCCAAGAGTGGTGTATGGAAGGACAACTGGTCTCTTACACCAACTTGGAAACCTTTTTCCCTAGTTTTCATGAACACGGTATGAATTAATGAGGAATTAAAGTCTGAGATTTAATTTGCCTCCTTTTTTTTTAATCATCTTCCCTTTAATTTGCATCTTTTTCAGTCCATCTCCTTATCCATCTCCTAACTTTCCATCAGTCTGAAATGTGACTTTACATGTCGACTCAGGCATTCGTCATGATGTTTATTCATGATATTTACTATTTCCTTGTCTTCACCCTTTTGTTTCATAGGTATTTTGAAATGTATGAAGTGCTGAACATTTTTTATCTTTCAGTCAGAGCAGAATATTAAATTGTTGATAAGAATTAACATGAAAGCTTTATTAATTATGAATTAACATGAAAGCCAGCAGTCTGGATTATAGAGCCACAGTTGTTTCTCCACATACTAGGTTATTCCAAAATAAGCAGAAACTCGGCAAATGGATACTAGACACAATTGGGAGCAAGCTGCCAATGCAGAAAGCAAAGAATTTCCAAGAACTGTTATTTTGGGGGAGGTTGTTTTAAACTGTGTCATACTGGAAAGGTACTTTGTGTTACAGAAGGCACAGTAGGTAGCTGGAAAAGGGCACTTGCTGCTCTGCCTACGCCCAGGATCTGTCTTCAGGCAGAGATGAGACAAGGTCACCCTGCTAAGAAAGTACTCTGTTCAGACATGTCACCTCCACTACAACTGTGGAGCATTGAAAAGCCACCAATTACATACTGGGAAGTGGGAAATGCCGATTTGGCACTGCCTGCTCTCCTTTCTGCCTCTTTGGGGAAATAAATAACAAAAATAAAAAAGGTAAAAAGAAATAGTTCTAAGAGCTGCCTCAACAATGGCTTAAAGTATAATGAAACAATTTGTTACCTTAACTTGCAATTTCCAGACTCTGCTATGCTTTTTTTTCAAACTCTGGCCGCTTCACTCTTTTCTGCACCACTGAGTCCATTTCTTGGTAGTGTCATCTTTATTGCATCATATGCAAGACCGATCAAGTTCTGGGAGAAAAACTACAAGTAAGACTATTCAAAATTTTTCTGCACTTGTTGTTTGTAAATATTTTGCTCTAATTAGTTTCATTTCTGGAGATTTTTCTTTCTGAAGATAATCCTTAAATTGCTGTAGGGCACAAGAGTTTAATCTCAGAGTCTCGATTCTGGTGTTTTGCTATTTAATGTTTTGGTTTTTTTTTTTGGTTATGTCTGAAAATGTATTTAAACAATTATCAGTATGTTACAGCTGAGGTGTCACATTGCATTAGTTGTACAGACATACAATAATGAAACTGTGAAAAAAAAAAATCGGTGAAACTCCCAGTTGTTAGCCTTTATCTTGCTAGCTAGTGTTAGCAACTAAATCTGTGAAGTCTTTGGCACTTGAAGTCAGGCTGCATTAATATACTGTATACTAGCCTGATTAAATGTTAACACTTGGGATGTGGCAGGTAACTCACAGTGGAGTGATGACGAGCATGCATTGTCATTACTTGCTACATCGGATCTTGGAGTGGGACTTAAGAATTGGTTAGCTTTGTCAGATTTTAGCTGCCATTCATGCAGTTTGACAAGGACATAAACCTAGAATATTGAAAAGACTGAATAAAGAACTTCTGGTCTTTTTACCCAGTAGGATTTGAAAGCTCTTGGTAACTGGGCTCCCAACAAGAGTACTGCAGAGAGGGAAATATTTCCCTCTGTATTGGCTGAATCAGGACTTGGCTGTACCAGCAAGAAGTGCTGCTAGACTTCTTATATCAGTACCACTGATGTCTCCGAGCATCTTAAGAGAATTCAAAACCAGAAATTAGTGTTTCCATATTTAAGGGAGAGGGTCTGATTAGTTTGAAGAGTTCTATTTTGTTTCACTCTTACTCATGTCAGGGAGTGACTATGTACTCATTTATGAAGAAATTACTCAGGCAAAGCTAAATCATATGGAGGTTTTGTATTTGTTTCTGAATATTCTGAGATGTGTGAAAATCTTTTGAGGGGAGCTGCATTTTGTACACTGGGGCCAAATCTTAACAAAATTCTCTCACATATTCTTTTTTTTGGGTCAACCAGTTCATTATTTCATAGGGGTCAAGTTGAGGGGAGTCCATGGAAAGGCAGGAAGCTACCACAAATCCCACAGATAGCTTTACATTTTTGGATGGAAACTTTGAATGATACCAAGTAGGAAATGGAGATTTTAACATCTGTTACATTTTACTTCAACCAGAGCATTTTAAAGGCGTGTGACTTTCTTTTCTTCCAATTACAGACTCAAAACTCAGTTATAGGCATATCACTTCCATATAGCTGTTAGTGTGGAATCTGTAGGTTATAGTAGATTGAAATAGAAGAAAGCATTTTTTTTTTTTTGCTTTTGGTTTGCCTAAGGCTTTTGGAATGATTTGAACAGAAGACACTAAAAGGAAATTTCAAAAGATGATTGATGCTTTATGTATAAATTAGTGTGTGTGTGTGCCTTGTTTTTGTCAATACTGATCACCTGTGACTTGCACTAAGAAGTGAAGAAGTTGGTGTTGATTTTTGAAAGCAAATCTTATTATTTTACCCATAAACCATAAAACCCCAAGTACAAAAAAAAAACACTAACTCTTCTAATACTTCAGACGACCACTACTTGTCCTTTCAAAATAAGTAGTAACTACAACTTTGTCTTAAACATGGATCTTGATTTAGTCTTTGTGGAAAAAATTGTGCTCTGTTGTTTGTTAGAAATTCTAGTGTATCTTTTATGGTCTTCTCACTTAAAACATAAACCCCACAACCTCAAAAACCTTTCAGAAGTACAAAGCAGCCTTGTGGATGATTTGGTCATCAAAGTGAAATAAATGTTTGCCTGAACCTGTGGCATCCCACAATATGCACAGTAATGACTCCTCCTAAATTTGCATTCATTTTGTGTCTAGCATTTCTGATCTCCTTTGCCTTGCTTCCATTTCAGTGTTTCATTGCTTACATGAACTGAGCAGAGCGAGTGAGCACTGGACTGAAAAACTCAGGGTTCATTAAAGGAACCCAGCGAAAAGACAGAAAAAGGCAAGGGACTGGAGTAATCTTGTATTAAAAATAGGGAAAATTTCTACAAAATGCTTAAAGTAATTGCATGAAGTGAGATGGACCTTGCCTTACTCCTTTAAATCTTGATGTTCAACATCTAAAAATTCAAAGGGATGGCATAATTGCTTTCAGAGTTGTGGAGTTAAATAGAATTGGGAGCTTGAGCTGGAGGGGAAAGTTGTTCTGGCTCCTGCACTGACCTGTCCTTGAGGCTGCAGTGCCCTGCAGCCAGATGTGCACTGAGCTTTCAGGTGCCATGAGACAAAACAGAACAAACAGAGAAGTTGGTGTATAGGTTTCCTTTTTGGAGTGCATTGACAGTTTTGCCAAGTTCAGCTGAGGGTATTATGAAAAGTCAGAGGTTCCTGATAGTGCAGTCTGAGATACGCTCATCCAAACCAGAAGCTCTGGCAGAATTTTTGCAGTTTTCATACTTACTGCCTGTTGACAGGAACATTTTGCCCAAGGGAAGGCTACCTTCAATGTGGTTTATACAGCTTTTGTGTTTTGCCTGCTTTGCATATTCGTTTGCAAACATTTCCTTGCTGTATTGATAACTACATTAAATTATAACATTTACATTAACTGTAAACAAATTTCTTTTGTCTAGATGTATAGTCAAAATATCATGATTTTGTTTTTCTTCCAAGTTATATATTAGGTTGCTTTGTTAGAGTGTCATTTCTATTTATCAGTATATGCACTCTTCACTGCTGTCAAACTCAATTTCTTCTTTGTTTCACTTAAGGAAAACTTAGTTTTGCATCCCATTTGCATCAGCAGTGTGAAATTAGGTGAGGAAAAACCATCCAGTTCATTTTCTGTAAAGTGAATCCGAAGTTTAAGCTTTGGATATTAGGAAGTAGAGAATACTGTGTTTATTAATAGAGCTGGGCTTCTAGGCCAGTAACCCAAGTGATGAGAAACTGCTCAATCTGTTCCTTAAAGTGTTGGTTTGCTTTATCTGGTATTTTCTGAGTATATACATACACACTTTGCATTTCCAGTGTTTCTTTTAGTCCCACCTTTTTCTGCTAGCTAAAGAGGAGTTGGATTCCTCAGGTTTCTGACTGTGCATCTGCCACTCTAGATGATGTGAGCTGGAGCTGAACATCCTGGAGAACTAAGATGATGGCTTGTTTGTTTTTTCAAGGAGACAGAGGAGCTCAAGCAGCTTAAAAAAAAAAAATAAAAATTCTGACAGTAGGCAAACTGTGAAATTCCTAGCAAGGTCTTCAAACTTCAGGAATCATACTGTGCCTGTTTGTGTTCTTGTGGTGTGTGCTCAGAACATGGGTGTTCTTCCCTGCAATCAGCAGATGCTGTCTGTTTATAGTGTGCTCTTTGGTACTTGCTGCATGTGGAGTCTAGTGCACTAACACGTGACTGAGGTCAGGCATCTTTCAGGGGGAAAGGGAAGTGTGACTTTTAGAAGAAAAAATAAGGTAATAAGGAACATAAGGAGGAACAACTTCTCATGCAACCACTGTTTGACAACTTTTGCTGCCATTGTTTAAAAGAGAGGGGTGTAAAATCAGAAAGCTGGCCTGCTGTTCATGAGCTGCTTGCCTCATGGGAATCTAGCTATGAGAAATTTTGCAACACTGGCTTTGTCTTGCCATTAGCCTGGGTCCTGCTTCCCTGTTTGAAGAGTCCTATTTTAGTCTTTATTTTTACAGCTGCTAGAATAATTAGGCTGTAAATGTCAGAGAGAGAAAAGGAAATGGCTGTAAATCTTGTTTAATGTATAGGCACTTTAAAGCATAAAGTGTTTGTTCAAATGCTGTTGTTCCATTCCTCTGCTTTGCTTTTTTTCTTAAATACTTTGTCATGCTGCAGCTTGGCTCTGTCCCCTTTCTCCCTTCCTCTTATCTTGCTTTGGATCTTGGATATGGCAATGGACAGAACAGAGTAGGAAGTTTACTTTCATTCCCCAGTGGGTCTAACCGCTGGATCTTGTCGAGCAGCCTGTTCTCTGCTGCAGCTGTGACTTGTCCCCACAACAGCAATCTGCCACCAGGAATCTGGAGATTTCACTGCCTGAAAGCCTCTTGTCTTACCTGCTCCTTCTTGTTTCTATTCTTTATTGGTCATCTGGTTCAGTCCCTATTTTTGGAATAGACAGAGTTTGCATTTGCTTTGAACAGTCTTGGGTGAACTACAGTGTGGTGTAACTGAATTAGTTAAGTCTCTCTAAAGAGGCTGTGATTAGATTGCCAGTTATCTCATTGTCTCAGAATGGCATTAAAGGACGCCTTCCCCTGTTGGAGAACATGTGAGCAAGCCTTTCTTTTAAAAAAGTGTATCACTGTGTTATTGTTCCAGTCATTGTGGTCTGGAAAATAGCCACCTGTACGCTTAATACAGCTGGGAATGGAGGGTGAGGAAAACCTACCCTGCTTCAGATCTGGTGCAGCTGGCATTTTCTTTTTCCTATCAGGTCACTTAACCTACCCATCATGGATGGCCTGCAGGTGGAATGGGAAGAGTTCTCCCACTGTAGATGTAGTTTGGGTTGACCCCACGTTATGCACCTGTGTGGGAAAAGGAGTTGTGAAAAGTACCCATCTGCTCCCTCCTTTTTTCCCATAACATAACAGCCGTTTTACTTCCAAATGCTTATTTTTAACACACTCTAGTGCGTCTGGTTTCCCTGCGAGTCTGCTCATCTGTTACAGCTGCTAAAACCTCTGCTCCAAACACAAAACATCATTCAACCATAACTGTCCGTGGGCCTTGCTTGGGAGCTGCATGTTCACACCTTTCAAGTTTTCCTTTGTAAGGATAGATTTCTTTTTTTAATCTTTTCTTTCTGTGGTAGATTTTTCACATGTTCTTAGACCTCCACAGGGGTGATGTTTACAGAGGAATAACTGCAGCAGATGTTTATAATTCAGTAATGCCTTGGACATTGATTTATAATGAATACTTTAAAGAAAGGTACATTAACCCCTGAAGCCAACATATCCTAAGCATAGGGGAACCTTTTTTCCCCTAATCAATAGGAGTTAGTGTTTGCCTTATTTCCTCAAATACCACTTCAGAAACATTATGTTCTGATTGCTTTCACTGCCTTTCTCCTTGCTGTTCTGAATGCTTCCAGCCACCAGGTGTAAAAGCCACATGGTAGCAATGAGTTTTACTGTTCAGTGCAGTCACTTCACTTTCTTCTGAACTGTTTCTATGCTAATTTTTTGTTTCTCTTTGGCTGCTTCTACTTCTATACTGTTTTTTATGAACTAACCAGAAAGAAGCACTGCATGCCAGTTGTATGGCTTTACTCTAGAGTGTGTGGAAGTTCTAGTTCCTTTGTTAGCAGCTTTTACTCAGTGTTATGAATTTTAGGCCCTTTGACTGTGGCTCTATTAAGAGAGGTCTTTACTGAGTTGGCCTCAGGGCTCCTGCAGGCTTTTGCTGTGTGTTAACTTAATTTAGAGCTCAGCAGAATAGTATAAATAAGTATCAGCATGTAGATAAAACCAAAATGGGTGCTTATTAGTGCCTGGGACATACAAGTCAAAACAAAGAGGATGAATGAATGAACGGTTTTTAGTCTGGATGTTTAATGTGTTGTCTTCAGATCAGAAGGGATAGCTGGTCATATTCACAAAGCGTGTAGATTTTAGTGAGTCTTTATGAAGACTTCAAAGGGATTTAGATCCTTGAGCATTCAGCCTAGACTGGTACTGAAAGATGCTTAGGCCCTGGCTTGGTTGCCCTCAGGCATAGCATCCCTGCTGACTGTAGTAGCACTCCTTGGCTGGCAGTGATGCAAAAGCTGAAACTTTAGCAGGTTGCTGCTCTTTTTCATTACTCTCTGAACTGGTAGATTTCCCAATAAAGATGACTTTTTGGGGGGAGGGGAGCACGGGAGAGGTGAAATGCTTCTCTCTTGAAACAAGGAATATAAACTGGCTGTGGGGAAGTTGCACCCTGTTCTCCAGGTGCATGTGTGGCCATTGTTCTGTCACTGAGGGAGAGGACAGAGAACACTAAAATGTTTGAAGAATGAGGAACATCTGCGTATGTACTTCAGCTTCAGTTCTTAAATGAGCCTTCTGAAGTTACATATTATTCATTAGACTTACCTGACTCTTCTCAAGACTTTTTCCTGTTTCCTCCCTGCCGTAGTGCCTGTCTGCTACACATCTGTACATTGCACACACCAGTATTGTTCATGGGATTGTACATTGCAACACTTGAGTAATTTGGAAGAAGTTTTAATCCCTTTCAGTAGGTGTGTAGGGCTTTGGGGAGTGACAAAGCCACAGCATTTAAGTGTGGAAGGCTGCTTCAGGTAAAGCCCCAAACCCTATGAGAAATTACAATCCCCTTAGCATCTTGAACTGCCATGCCCCCTGGAGTAAATGACCCTGCGTGCATGCGTGGTCTTTTGGCAGCGTGCTGTGGCACAGAGGTATGCACATCTCCTCTCATACCCAGCCCTCACTCCATCGCATGGCTCCATGGGTGGAGTCACACTGAACCGGGAGTGTGTGAGGGCTACCTGGGAAAGGATGGGCAGGGAAAACCAGGCACCTTTAATCAAACAGATCTGGTATTAAAACAAGTGTTTTCTGAGTGGCTGAGGGTTTCACACTCAGGGGAGGCTGTATAAAATTCAAAGTTGTATTTTAATTGTTTGGCTGTATCTCTTTAACTAGTAACATCTCTTCTCAAATTTTGCCCCTGGCAGTCGAGAAAACAAACTGAGCTAATTGAACAGGAGCCATATGTGTGGTAATTAATTGGGAGTGCATTCTGAGTCAGTCCTCTGTAGTTCCCTGCTGAGTTCAAGATGCATTCTTAACTCCAATTCACTGAATCATTCTAAGAGGACAGAATAAAGACAGAGAGGCATCAGAGAGGGAATGCTCGCTGAGGCTGGGCAGGAACACAAGTGAGATAAACGAGAAAGGAAAAGGATATGCAAAAAAGGAAAAGGCATGCAATGAACAATCTGAAAGGATAATGCAACAGACATTGATAAGCAGGACCTCAGACCTATAGAGGAAAAGAAATCATGAGCATGATAAAAGAGGACTTGGAGAGGAAGGTAGCAACAGGGCATAAGAGAAAAATGAGAATGGACTTAAATCAGAAATGGGAAGCATGTAGTATTTTAAGGGCTTGTGTAGATATACAGTGACACTAAAATTTTATAAGTTGTTCATCTATTGCTTAGCTTCCAAATTATGTATATCTAATGAGATCAAGTAAAGTCATGAAATTTCTTCATGTCAAGTATTTCAAACCTGTTGAAAAGGATTGACTGAATTTCCATAAGAATAGGTGTTCTTCAGCAAGTTTTCATCCCATTCACTTGGATAATGTAAATCACCTACTGGTTTAGATTTAGCTGAATCAAACTTTTAGGGACAAGCTAAACTCTAACCTTGCTTGGGAGCACTAAACTCAAACCTTCCATTTGAGAAAATGCTTACTCAAGCAATTTTTGTCAAGATGTGAAGATGGGGGGGGAAAAGCTGGGATCACAGTGGAGATATTCAGCAAGTGTAACCATTCTAACAGAGGTGATACATAAGTTATGTACAGAGAACAGCAGGGAGTAATTCTTGCTACAGCTTGCTCAGGTTCTGGCTGTGTCCTGATTTACAAGGGTATGGACTAGACCAAAATTACCTCAGGGCTTGTAAGAGAGAAATATAAAATCTTTCTCACTTCTTAATGAGGTAATGCAAAGTGAAGAATGATGTTAGCATTGCCACTGAGAATCACCTCTGAAGCTTTGTGCTACTTGGGATTAGGTGAAACTGGATGAATGCTAGAGGGATTTTTCACAAGAGCGAGCAGAATTGTGTGGTTGGCATAACCCTTCCACTTACAAACCTTCTTGTGTTGCATAGTATAAAATATCTGAAGATAGTGACTAGATGCCTTTTAAAAGAAAAAGCATACTCGGACAAGGGAAAAGTAATGAAGTGGCAAGATAGATGAATAAGACAAAAATTGGGGATATTGGTGACATTTTGGTAAGCGTTAGTGAAATTTAAGTACAGAAGCCTGAATGACCTGTCTTACAAGAAAAAGAGGTGAATTCCCCAGCTAAACCTTTGAATATCAGAGCACTTACATAGGCTGTTTAATCCATTTTGGGGCATTCAGCTTTTGATCTCAAATTCACAACTCTCATTTGCATCCCTGTTGCTGCCAGAGCAGGGAAACCTCATCTTCAGGAAGGGCTTCAGAATGCACCAAATAAACATACTCAGTAGTATCTCAGCAAATGACCACAATTCTGATTTTTACACCTACTTAAAACAAACAAAACCCCACCAAACAAACCACAAAATAAAACCCAGAAGCCAGACTATCAGAAATGAATTATAAAAATCTTAAGAAAGTAAAGAAACCCTAAGAACAGGAAACATTGTTGATAATAAGATCTCCTTATGTTTTAAAAGGGTCCCTAAACAGTGCTGTCTTAAACAACTGGGACCTTTTGTAGCTTGGCCCTCCCCTAGTTTCCTAGTGTGCAATCAAAGCCACTTTCTATTTTTAGATGAAACACTGGAGCAGTCAGGGAAGGAGGGCAGGAAGAAACCATGAAAAATAAAAATCAGAGCAAGTGATGAGGAAGAAGCTGCTTTCATTTTTAAGAGATCTTTCTTTATTAATGTGAGTTAAACCATTCAGCTGCCCAGAAAACCTGGGCATGGTTATGCATGAGGGGGCTGTCAGCCTTTACTGTTATAATTGCACTGAAATCGTTCTGTGTTTTAGATGAAATAGATTTAAAACTACTTGGGCATCCTCACACTTCCAATTAGTACCATCGGTTTTGCCTCTGGTGTCCTTCAAATATTCATGGTTGCCTGCTTATTCTGCCATCTTCTCATTTTTCCTCCTGCCTCCCTGTCATAGCCTCCTACTACTACTGTTTTTAATGCCAAGCCTTCCATTTATAGTGCCAGCAGTGTAAGACATTCACACGGAAATGTGGAAGATTTTTTATTCCAGACTCCCATGAATAATCATGGAGCTGCAGCATAGTAAAGTTTCTTTCTGATAGATTTGCCTGTTAGATGTCATGGAAAGGCAGATTAGAATTCATTGGACACAGACAAAGGAAAACTTTGGATCTACTCTAGAAAGGCATCTCTTGCATCCCCCAGAGGGAAACTGCTTTCCATTGTTTTCTTCTCTTTCAAAGTAGAGATCCCCTCCTTCACAGCAGGA
>NW_008607471.1:45120-60504 GCF_000691845.1 Merops nubicus | reverse complement strand
AGCAGGAATCTTGGAAATCTTGAATTTGTGTTTTGGAACAAAACCCAGCAAATAGCAAGACAGAACAACTGCAATTATATTTTCATATTCTAGAAATAAGCACAGCAAGTTTTTGAATTTTTTTTTTTTTCCTGCTCTATTTGTCCAATTCCCACTATCCACTGGTGGGTTCCTTAATCCCTGCAGTCTTTTTTTCTGCCTTTCTAAGGAAAGTGGAAGAAGAAAGACTTTACAGGTTGAAAAACAAGGTAGTATTTTTAAAGAAGGGAAGTATAGGAAGTGACTTCATCCTTTTGCAGAGGAAAGCAATATCTACAATGGCATGGACATTTCTGTGCAATCAGTGTATTATTTCAGTGCCTATGTAAATGCTAGATTAAAAATGAGCATGAGGTAGATAATTCAGGAACTAAGCAGGATGTTGACTGTAAAGTTGCTGAAGGCATTGAAACACAATAAGTTGCTCTCTGAGGCAAGTACCAAAAGACCTGCACTTAGTTTGCATAGAATAACACAATTCAGGAAGAAACCAAATTATTGAGCTAATTATCACCTTGGATGAGTGGTAACAACCAACCTAAAAACAAGAGTCCACTGGAGGACAGTCCAAATCACCCACTAGTCCCAAAAGTTTACTTTCAGGGGTCCTAGCTGACAGCAAAAAGACCAGGAGTAGAGATGTCACTGGCTTGATTGTTAGGTTCAGCGTATTATAGTTTAACATTATGCAAATTCCTGTGCCCTTCAAGAAGGTACAAATACAGCTTTGGTTACTAACAATTGTGGAAAATTTTTGAAGTCCAAAACGGATTACTCTACTGAATTTATTCAAGTAAACTGAATTGCAGGACAGAAGTTTGCTTTGCAAACTGTTCACATTACCCTTGATCTTAAAAAAGGGGAAAAAAGGAAAATTATGCTTCAGAATGCCTATATAGTTTTGAGATTTTTTTGGTAGTGTCTGAAAAGGAAAATCCTTTCTTGTCTCATGTCCTGAGGCCCACGCTTTGTTTTGCTTGTGAGAATTGTTCTGTTCCCTTCCCTTCTTCCCCATTCAGGCTTCATTATCCTTCTCTGTGTCCTGAAGCACTCCTGATTTTCCCTGATTGTTTCATGCATCTTTCTCTCAAAGGAATAGAAAAAACAAAAGGGAAAAAAGTGGAACTGGAGCTGCATACTGGGCAAAAGGATTCCTTATAAATTATAATTTTCTGAAGTATTACTTGATTTTTATGGGTCTCAATATGCCTCAAGAACAGAAATGCATTGTAGGTTGGTAAAAAAATTGGGATATGTGTAAGAAATAGTATGGACTTGTACGTTGTACTGCCACACTGATTTCAGAGAGACTGAAAGTTGATGAGGAGTCTCATACTCTGAAAACATGCATTTGGAAATCAGCAGCATTTTTCTGCTCTGAAAAGAAAATTGATTGAATTCCATAATAATCTTTATGCTTACTCTAGCATATGTTGCAGTTGCAGGTAGATGTATATCAGGGTAGAAGAGTTCTGACAACCATTTTGAAGCAAAATCATTCTTATATTCTGAACTGCTTAGAAGGCCCTCCCCACCCCTTGCCATTTTCTGTTGCATAGTAATTGAACTGCAATTACAATAAGCTGAGCAAACCAGGGGCACGAAGATAAATTATACATCAAATAAAATGTTAATCTATGTAGATAATGTATGAATATTAATTACAAATAATTTTAATTAAGACTCATATTCTCTACAACTGTATTCCTTGCAGAGGAAAGAACATGCCATTTTAAAGCCCAAATCTATTGCTGGTAGGAGTACGAGTTAAGCAGTTCTGCTCCTGTGTGCAGTTTTTCTGTTGGTCAGTTCTCCACAGCTTTTTGAGAGAGGCTATAGAGGATGTGTGAAGAGGCTTGCTGACATGAGGACCATCAGTGGCATCCTTCTCCCGGCTGACTTCAGCTCAGAAACTTCCAATCATTTAAATTACTTGCACATTGACAAACAAAATCCTGGGAGTCGATACTGCGATGAGGGTATACAGACTCCCAGAGAGTGCTTCAAAGAACATTACTCTGGGTTTACTCCATCCTTTTTCAGTGTTTTCTAAGCTGTATGAAAGCTTCCCATATGACTTATACTTTCTTTGGGGCAGTCTTTCTTGGGGCATGTCTTAAGTTCTCACAGCGAGTAGCTAAAGCTGGGATTTTTAATTTGACTGGCCAACCCTAAGTCATTCAAACTCTCCACTGTGACCTGTGCTCCACACCTTAATGAGCCAGACCCCAGACAGTCCCACCTGGTCATGCCACCCTCACCACAGTTCAACAAAGCACATGATGAGGACCATGCCTGTGTGTCTCCCTCTGTTCCAGTACCAGGAGAGGTGATGCCTGGGCACTTTTCCCCTGTGTTTGCAGGCTGTTGAACAGAGAAGCCTCACTACTGTCACACGTAACCTTATGCTGACTGTTGTTTGGGAAAAATGGCTTTGTCTTTACCCATTTCCTGCTTTAACTCCTTTTTCCAAGGAATTATATTTTTTACATATCTGATTGCTAAACCCTCTGCTAATGCTAGTGATTGAGGGTAAAACTTCCCTGGCAGTGATCTTAATGAAGTGTGCTGAAATCTTAAAGCACCACTTCCAGGGCTTTATTTCAGGGAAATCTGCATTTACTGTGGCATTTCTGTTAGCAAGGCTTTCCCTTGTACCCTGAAGGAATGGGAGATGGGTGCTTGGGAGATGCTCTGAACTTCTGGTGTTGAATATCCCTACTCACCACAACAACCACTCCTTTGTTTGACACATCCTTTCCCAGTGATCTACTCATTCCTCATCTTCAGATTTTGTTTGTGTATTTTGTTACAGGTAGGAACAAAAGCTCAATCCAATCTACCTTTTAGTTGCTTTCTGGTTTCTGGCTGTTTTTGCTGTGGTATTTGTTTCACTGCTATAGTGAAAATACTGAGTAGGGAGTGTGTCATTTACAAGGTAGACAGGGTTACTGTCTGTGTGGACTAAGACCCTGTAATTTACTCTTCTTCCGTTGATAAGAATGACCAGGAACTCTCATTGCTGCCTAGCCAAATACGAAACTAAGTGATTTTTTTTAGTTATTTTTCCATAGTTGTTATATACTCACAGAAAGTTTTGTACAAAGAAAACCTCTGGAGTCCAGCTGTGTTTCCATTAAGGCTCAGAAGGGAAGAAAGACTGATTTAATATTCTTTCTGTTCACTGTTTTGGTGGCACTGGCTGATGTGCTTTTGGAGCAGTTCAATTATTTAGATACATAGTGTTGTATATTATCACAGATACCAAAATTCTGAATGGATTTGCCCCTCAAGAAAGGAAATATGGAAGAAAGAGTTTGAGGAAAGAAAGGAGAGGACACAGACACTTTCATTTTGTATGCTGATAAGCTACAGTATCAGTAGCAAGACTAAGCTGAAGTAACTGTGCCTACTTGGAGTAGACCAATGAACAGATTAGAGTGTGAGCTGCATCATGGTATAAACACAAAATGGGAAGATATGTTAAAAAGAAAATAAAATGTGGTTTTGGGAGATCCTTATTTTTTGAAAAAGAATTTACAGTACAACATGTCTTTATTTCCAGCACCAAAAGAGCAGACCATTCCAACACCAGACTGGCCATCCAGATCGAAAAGGATGCAGGTATGGCCTGGGAGTTTGGGTCCTTTGCTTGGTTCGCACAACTTAAATATATTTACACCACCAAGGCTTTGCCTGGAAAGCTGAAGGGTTGCAAAGGGTTTAAAAGTTGTGAGAACAGACCAGAGCATTTTAAATGTAGCAGAGGTCTGGTTTAAGTCATGTGACTTGAGAAGTAAATTCACTCTTCTGTTACGTGTAACGTGGGCTGCAAACTGCCTCATTAATTATAATGTTGCTGTTTGTGTGGAGTGTGCAGCAGGCACCCTGGATAGCCTCGAAGGTCAGCTGTTGGGCAGAGAATCATAGAATCATTTTGGTTGGAAGAGACCTTTAAGATCATCGAGCTCAACCATTAACCCAGCACTGCCAAGTTTTGGAAAAAAAAAGCAGCAGTGTAATGGTACCACTGCTGCTGAGCAGTTTGGGCTCACAGCAATCTCCTCTTCCCTGGAGGGAAACCTTTTTGGAGAGAGGGAAAAGGAAAACTGGAAAATTTGCAGGAGGGGTAAAAGAAAGAAGTAGGAAAGGTGGTGGGTTTCTCCTCTGGGTGTTGGTGCATTAAATGAGCTCTGATCCATGGCAGTGTAAAGCATCTTCCTGGACTGCACCGGGTGGTTCCTGTGGGGCTGGGAAATAAGAGCAGTCTTTGGCAAGTCAGGGGACACAGAGCCTGTGGTACCTCAGCTCTTCAGCACCTGGTGGGACAGAGCCCTTTCCAGGGGAAACCAATACCCATGTTTCATGCCAAACCCAGGGAGAGAGGCCAGGGTTTCATTTGTGGGTTTTGCCTGCTTTAGTGTTCAGCAGCTGATTTGATTTTGCCACCGAGGCATCAGGGGGTTGTATTGTGGAGGTGTAAGTTTACACTGTAATTATTGCTGTTAAATTTTTATCCCCTCCCTCCCTCCCTCCCTCTTTTATTCTTATCAGTAATGTGAACAAATACACATCTTCAAGCAGAAATGGGTGTAATTCTGGGTGTCCAAGAGGGTGAGAGAGGTGTTAGCTGTTTGAGGCATATGGAGTGCTCTTTCATTATTTATCATTTCAAGGCAGGGAGTTAAGGTGTTTCCCAAGGCCATTATTATATTGATAGCAATAACCTTTAGCATTATTATCTATGCTAATAAGTTAGTTACATTTTTAAACCCTGTAGCTCAAGCAAAACATGCTTTTTATGACTGTGTGTGCTTGAAAGATTCATTTGATGGCTCATTTAGATTTTGACCAGATATATTCTGGAAGGTGTATAGCTGAGGATGTCTGTACGTGCAAAAACACCTGCATGCACATACATACCAGGGCTGGATGCATTATGGCTGTGGTGATGAAAAACAGCACAGTAACACACCCACTCCTCTTCTTATATTGAGGAGCAAGCTATAGCACATTATTCCTTTTTTTTTTTTTTCTTCCCCTCTCCATGGTAGATCTGCTCCTAAATATGCATGTGTACCTGTACGTATGTATCCACATATGCCCTCGTGTATACAAATACACCTGCAAGAAGTTGGTTTGTATGGGTGTATCTATTAATGCATCAACATTTTAAAAGTATTAAAGGTGAGACACTGATGCATTGTAGAAAAGAAAAGCAGTTCTCACATCAAGCATATATTACCTAAAAGACTACAAGTACAATACAACACCATGATGGGTTATGTGACACCATGTCAGCATTTGTGAAAGGTTCCCTTTCACGGATGACCATCAGAGTGCTACTTTTAATACAGTTAAATGATATAGACCTTTATGAGGTGACACTTCTAGACTGTGATGGGGTGTTTTGCACCTGGACAATTGGTCCAAGCAATGTGTAATTGGACAGCTAATGTTTTTAAGGAAGTGGCAGAGATTCAAGTGGTGAATGAACCTAGTTACATTCTTTCTCAATATACTATGTGGACTCTTTAAAAATATGCATGCTCATCTTAAATCCCAACAGACACTTCATGGACAACAGCTTGAAAAATTCCTGGAGGACTAAAGGAAAAAAATTCTAACAAAATTACTGGAAGCTGTGTGACCAAATTATTGAAAAATCTCAGAAATAATATTCAGATTTAGGATTATACACCAAAAAATTATGATTTCTTATTTCTTTACATTAAAAGTAATATGTAGACATTAACTTAGCATTGCAGAGGCTTTCAGTGGAGCCAAAAAATTCTTGCTGTTGTAAAACATAGAGGTGATCTGATTCAGTCTGAAATGTGTTACCACTAATTTGATGTTCTATTTCCAATATTGTTCATATTAACAAAAATTTTAGGCCTCGTTCTGTGAATGGCTAAAAAAACACCTAGGGAATATAGATTGTATAAAGTATCAGGAAGATATCATCCAGCCAGAGGAAGAAGCTTTATGCAGGAATAAAAAAAGTCTGGGATTTTATGCAGAATGGCTTGGTGTAGTATGCATTTTATTCTTTACAAATGTGTGCTGCTCTGGTTGCAGGAAATGATGATAATAATCTCAACTCCATTTTTTATGAGCATTTGACAAGATCTCTGCAGGAGTCTCTTTGTGGAGATTTGATTCTGGGCCGCTGGGGAAACTACAACACAGGAGACTGTTTTATTCTCGCATCAGATTATTTAAATGCCTTTGTGCATTTGATCGAAATTGGAAATGGCCTTGTCACCTTTCAGCTCAGAGGGCTGGAATTTCGAGGTAAGGATCCCTGATGATTTAATAACAACAAAAAACAGCAAAAAACCTTGTCTAGATTTTTTAATCTGTCACAACTCTGTAGTAGGACATATCATTTAAGGACCTTTCTCTCTTTTTACAGGTATTTGTCACTGTCTAAAAGCTCTGTAGTACTTTGTATCATTATTTGAATGACAGTGCTTTGAAACATAGATGTTAAGAAATTTGAAGTCATATTCTACAGTATCATGAGACTTTCAGAAAGAAGGCATGTTGAGTTATTTGTTTGGTTCACAGATCTTTTAGGTTGTGCTTAATCATGTTTCCAGATTATTTCTTTCTCTCCATAACCACGAAAATGGAAATTGCTCTTAAAATTATTCAACCCTCTAAAGCTTGTCTTTGAATTAAAACCCAAATATTGTAAGAGTCCTCCCATGGAAACTCTCCTGTGTCAGGTTGTGCAAGATACCAGTGCTGCGATGGTCTCCATCACAGTAGGACAGGAGCAAGACCATCAGGGCTTCCCATTTCTCTTCTTTAGGAAGTGTTGACTGCAGCTGAAGAAGGGATGTCACTTTCTTCCCCTTCAGTATATTCCTCTGTCAGGACACTCCTCTTCAAGAAATGGCAATTGCATTCCATTCCTCAGTGTTGTGGCTTTTGTGAGGCCAGTTGCTTGGAGTGTCACACTCCTGTCCTTTTGTCTGTTGTCCCTAAAGTAGGAAGAAAAATGAACGTAGAACCTCAAAACTTTTCCGTAGCTTTTAAATTTTGCTCATGTTGGCTGCCTGGTTTTGTTGCTTAGGTTTGTAGCCTTTCAAAGATACCACTTTGTAAATGCAGGTTACGGGAGTATTTAAATCCAAAAATAAACAGCTTCCCAGGATCAAGGGCTGAGCATCTTATGGGCAATATGTAGTGGAGTGTATAATCAAGGTGACTTTTCAACAAGGTTGAGTACAAGAAAATAGGAGACAGACTGGCTCTTTGAATGCATTTAGATGTGGGAGTATTTAGATGAGGGAATAGCAGATGTGGGCTCAATTTTTGTCTCTGTGACAGGAGTCCCTGTAGGATATTGAACAGGTTGTGGTAAATGCTTGACGTTCACTTTCTATATGGTGGGGACAAAGATAACGCTCATCTATCTTAAGAGAAGTTATGCAGAAAACAGTAAATAACCAAAGCAGCTCGATATTGTAGCACCTGAAGTGTTACTTATCAGTACAAGGGCAAATCGTAAGAAAAAGCAACTAGAAAGGATGAAAGATAATTTGTTTATGAGCCTTATAATTTCTTGTTGTTCATGATGATGATGATGATGTGTAACTCTGTGGCTTTTGTTAACTTCAAAGACATCTGTGCAAGTACTATCTTCTTGTGTGCCCCCAAGGTAGGCAGTGGTGCTGCTGTGTCAGAGACAGGTACTGAGGTTAAGCACCTGATAAAGTCCAAAGGTGGAAAGCTTTCTCTGGGTAGATTTGAAGTTTGCTATTACTTTAGTTCCAGTACCACTGGCTTCCCAGGCTGGTAAATCTCCGCGTTAATTGCAGTTTTTCTGTTGTGGTTGCTGTTTCTGGGTTTAGTATTGGATTTGGTTGGTCGGTTTGTGTGTGTTTATTTGCAAGACAGTTTTAGTCAGCTTGTCATTTTTGTTTCCTTTTAAGCTGCCTGCAGTTACCATTATTTATGGAAACTCTATGAAGTAAAAAAACCAAAGTTCATTCATTTCTACAGATGTGGAAAAAAAAAGTAACTTCCAGGAGGGATTTATGTATGTTAAAGAAGAGACATCTTGGACAACATTGACATTTTGTTCAGATTTGTTGGGATTTTGAGTAAGCAGGACCATGTACATTTCCATTAACTTGCATTCTGTTTTCAGAAAAGTATCTTGGCTGATCATCTTTTTGTGTTAAATAGTTCACTGTAGTATTTGAAACAAACGGAAGAAAGAAATGTCACTTTCATGCTTAAATAACATGCATTTTGTGAGTTTTTTTTTTTTTCCTTTATGCAGTTGCCAGCTACTGCTGGGTCTCTCCATCATCGCCATCCCCAGGCAGTTCAAGAAAAGTAATCTTCCAAACAGAGATGAAAAAAAATATGATTTGAGGATCCTCTCATGTGCCAGTTGGATGAAAAGATCAGAGCCCAGCAGATGGGCTTAATGAACTGGAATTCGAATGGTGAACAACTGGACAGTTTTGTTGCAAAGTGGTTTGGGCAAGTGCCATTTCACATTTGGATCTGTGCACAAAGCTCAGAAATTGCAGTATGACACCTGTCAGGGCATCTCTGTATCCCCTAAAATCACAGTCTAAGTAGCTGAATGGGTCTGAAAATTGACCTTTCTGTGCAGCTTGACTAATGCTGCTCAGTGTTAGAACTGTAGCTGGTTGGCTTTGTGATTAGATCCAACACGTCTGCTTAAAGACCTGCAACAAGTCTTCATATTCAGCTTGGGCTGAGCCCTGCAATCTCTTGTGTGTTTTATGGATTACCATTTAGAGTCAGCTGAATTCTCATCATGAATACCCCTTTCCCAGTTTCTCTCGTGCTCCTCAGGAGGAGGCTGGCAGCCTGCAGAACAGCAAGCAGTCTTACCTGAGTGTTCAAAAAACCTGGACCAAGGGAGGTGGCAGCAAATTGTAAACTTGGAAAGCACGGATAAGTTACTGGAGGAGGAGGAGGGGAGTGGGAAAATGGGAATGGGACTCTCACCTAGATTATCTCATTTTCAGTACAAATCAAATCCCCTATTCCTCCTCACTGTCACTTTGGGAAGAGACTCCCCAATACTAGAAGGAGTGGAAAAGGATGGAAATGGGAGTGGGATGATCTTCTGTTCTCTTCTCTTCTCTTAACCTACTGGATGATGCTATTCCAAGGGTAAGAGAAAATGTGTAGTTAGTGTCCTCACAGACATGGTATGCAACGAAGGTTTCTCCAGCTTTCAGAATATTTTTGCCAAGTAGAGGAGAAGTTATGGGAAGATAAACTAGCAGTGTGTGAGTATTGTTATTATGTCGTTTGGCCTGGAACTAGGGAAGCCATGCAGGATTGAATAAAGGACCATACCTGAGGAAAGAACAGCTCAAACACATGGCACTTGACATGGCATGTGAGAGCTGAGCCCAAATGGACTCTGCAGAATGAGTGCCAGAGAAACCACATGAATTGTAAATCTGCTTAAGAATGGAGTAGGAGGAACAGAGAAGCTCAAAGGAGAGACAGGGACAAGCCAGATAAGATGGAGCTGCCTGACCCAGGCTATAACAAAAGCTTCACTGACTCCAAAGTGTGGGCAGATAGTCTGCTGTGTGCTCAGGGGAGACTTGCTGAGGTGGTGTGCTGACACCAGAGGGTTGCTTGTGTCTCCAGGTAACCTCCGAGGACTGGTGTGCTTCAGATAAACTGTGCTGCAGTACCGTGCCCTCCCTGTTTTCTCCTGGTGTCAGCGAGGAGCCGAGCTGCTCTAGTGGGGCTGTAGGGGTTCCACAAAGGTACCCAAACACCGGGGCACTGAGTAAAAGGAGCCAGACAGGCTGACCTGAAGGCAGAAGCTTCATAAGAAGAGAGGCCAGGAGCTGTCCCAAGGAAGCTCCATGAAAGCTGAGACTGTGATGTGAAAATCTTCCTTGGAAGGTTTTTGTTGCACTTTCTTTTGAACTGGATTGCTGCCTGCAAGGGCAGGAAGCTGGAGTGGGCTGCCCCTAGCAGTACCAGGAGCCATCTCCTGGGCACATTCTTCCCCATTTCGTGTCCTGCAAATGACTGGTGTGAGGTACAACTGAATACAGTAGGATTTTTTTTTTTTTTGCATAAGTGGGAACAGTGTATACAACTGCCCTGGAAGAACCTGGTGGTTTATGAAGTTAAGAGGCAATTATTAAGCACTAGGCTCATTTCCTCTGCTTTGGGCTTCTTACATTCCTATTTTTTGATGCCTGATCATACACTGTTTTTCATACAGGACCCTGATTCCTTTTGTTGTACAGAATGGTTTCCCACAAAGAGGGGAAAAAAAAGGGCTAGAGGAGGAACGTGAAATCTGTAATTTCTGAGCTTTGGCTGCTGGACTTCAACTTCAAACAAGCAATTTTAATTGAGGGCCCTAAAAATCTGTTCTTCCTTAAATAGGAAGTCTGTGTTTGCTTTGGAAATGAATGTATCACAACAGTGTTCTATGTATCTGTGACTGTTTTGTGTTTATGAGTAAACCCAAACCGATGTTTGCACTGAAGAGCTGTGGATTTTCCTATGGGTGTTTTATTGTGGTAGCTGAAAAAGCTGTTCTGGCAATGCTGCCACTGTAGTGCCTGAAGAAAGGCTTTTAGAGTCTTCTGAATTTAAGTGTACTGTGGGGAGGAGGTACTGCCTCCCCAGTTTGCAGTCCAGTCTGAGATTGGCATTATAAATGACTGATCCATCTGCTTTTCTAATTGTATGTAAAAGATGCATTTAGCTCAGCTTTTAAATGAAAAAACAAAAACAAACCAACAAACGATCCTATAAAACAAACAAAAAAAAAATCCCAAACAAAACAATACAACCAAACCCTTGCAGGCAGGTTAAGAAGATACAGGCTGAGAAGACTGAAAGAAGAGTCAGCAAAGCTAGGATTCCTGTCATCCATCTTCAGGCCTGTGCAAATTAAGCACCTTGTATGAATTAGTTCTTCACTTTCCTTTTATATGGACAGAGAGGGGATATGCCTTCATTGAGTCATTTATTCTGTGTGTAAAGCAGGGGGGAGCCTCAATATATCCAGGCACTGTGAGGAGACACCCAACTCCTCCTTTACCAGAAACAAAGAGAAGACAGTAATGAGCTCAGGCTAGATGAAAACTTTCAGGTAGGTGCGTGTTGGTGTTGGGGAATCAAGCCCTTCCGTTGGTAACTTAACTCTACAGTCTGTGTTAGACCACAGCTATGCTAAAAGCAGCCTGCCAGAAGAAATGCATAACGTATCATTTAATTTGAAAGGAAGTGACAGGGGACTACCCACAATCAGGGAACAAGCAGAAAGACTGTTTAAATATCTAGCTCCTGTGAGTTCCCCGTAGAAAAATGAAGACTTGAAATATTTTCCTGTTTAGTCTACAGATGTCTTTTGGAGAATATCCAGTTAGGTGTTACATGTGCAAAAGTTACTTAAGAATGGTGATATTGAAATCCTGAGCTGTTTTCTAACTCATGCCTGGTATTTTTCAGTCATGTAATTAACTTCTAAATTTCTTCTGTGATTTTTTTTCTTACTGTGTGTTGCACGTGCAATATTCATGCTTCACTTGGAACTTTGTTAGGTGACTCAAGGAGAGCAGCGCAGAGCAG
Organism: Merops nubicus; assembly: GCF_000691845.1. NCBI lineage: Eukaryota > Metazoa > Chordata > Aves > Coraciiformes > Meropidae > Merops > Merops nubicus. Next base: position 48,849 of record NW_008607471.1, on the reverse strand, counting down.
ACACAGATGTAATTGTACATACTGGAAGGTGGTGGTGGCAGGAGGATGTGATCGCCTGTGGGGCTTTCTCTGTGCTAGCTACCTTATTTCCCACACAAAATGGTGTGTGAACACAGCCAGTTTAGGGTATACCCTCTAGGCACAGTAATGATGTCTAAGAAACAAGGACAGTTGCTCAATTCTGCAGTGTATGTGTACGCTGAATAGTTTTATTGTAGTACATTATCAGGGTAGAGAATATTTATTGGTGTTTGATATTTGTATCTGAAGGCTAGCATTAGCAAGAATCATTATTTAAAGAGTGGTTGCAGCTTTCACATTTTATTTTTACAAATCACTTCTTACTGTTGGGAAATAAAAGTGGCCAGCTTCATGTCTTTCTCAAGACCAGCCTTGAAGTAGGTTCAGTGTTTGCACCAGACCATCTAAAGGTATTGATAAAACACAAGGACTTCAGAGAAAAGCATCCATTTCTAACACATCTCTTGGCAGGAAAGGTTAAAAACAGAAGTACATTGTTTGTAGTAAAGAAGAAAGGCTGAGAGACACAATGCTTGGATTTACTCAAGGCATGAACAGAAAGGATGCAAAGGGGTTTCTTTAATCTTGGTGATTTAATTAGGAAGAAGGGCATGAAACAGGGAAAAGGATACTTACGTTGAAAGCAGGAAATCTTTCTAGGTGTACAATAATGCTCCAGCAGTGGAAGCCATCTATGAATTTCAAATAGGCTTAAAATAGTTTCTGTAACACAGACTAGAATAAATATTTTATATCTTTTTTCCCTTTCCTCCCTTCTACAATTTTATATGTATATATGAGTGCAATGGAGAAGACTTCTGGAAGGAAGAAAAATGTTAGGTGCACTGCAGCCTTTTTACTGAAAAAAAAGTCTTTGCCAAAAACAAAATGTTATGTCTTCCATTGCGCTCCAAAAGAGGTGAAATTAGAGGTTTTCATGATATTTAGTAGTTGAAAGTTTAACAACTAGCATCCTTAAAGAACGCTTCCTTCCACATGGGCTTCTATAATGTGTCTCTGACCAAAAAAATGAAAAGGTTTCTGAGGAGAGGGGATGCCTGTTATTAGACCAACTGATCTGGTTTGAAAACCAGACTATTTTTTTTCAGGCATACAGGCACCCAATGCAGTTGAAAACCAAACCACAGTTTTAGAACTAATAGCTTTGATGTTTGAGAAATTGATACTGTTTTTTAAGTCCTGATATTTTTCTTTGAAACAACTGGGGATAGAGCCTGTAAAGTACTGTCCTCAATCTCAGTTCCACAAGGAAAAGAGAAGGAGCCAAAGCACTTGCTGGTTTCCAGAATGTGTCCAGTTCTGGGGTTCATGAGTTTCCATTTGGAAGCTCAGTTCACACCTTTTTGAAGTCTTTGTTTTTCTGTGTTTCTAGACCTAGGTAGAATACTTGTCTCAGGAGCGGGTGGCCTTTCAATGACTGTAATTATGCTCTTTGTGATTCCCTTGGGTGATAGCTTGCTGCTTATTAAGTTGCTATAGTGAGCCTTATCCATCAGAATTTGGGAATGCTCAGACTTGAAGCAGAGCTCAGTGGAGCAGAGTTGGTTATGTCAAGTGTTATTAAACCAAAGTGTTTTATGAGAGTTAAAACTTCTTCTAAAAGTATATGACTGTTACACAATTTTTGATCTGACCCTTCAGAACTGAAAAATGTTTTTTTTTTTCACTCACTGAGTTTTCAAAATTAAATTCAAAAGCACGCTTTGATTTTAGCCTTAAATTCTAGAATGGTGGGTGGTAATTAGTTTAGGTGTATTTTATGTATCTTCTTGAAGCAAGATTATAGTCTTCAGTTTCAATTTTTTCATTTCCATTTAGGTCAGATAATTCTGGCAGAGCACAAGTCAGTCTGCAAATCCTGATGTGTCAGGAAAATAGAGCCTCAAGTTCTCACCCTGATTTTCTCCTGAGCTCACATGGATTGACCTTGCTTTGTTCAGCTGGCACATGTTTCTGCATTGATGGATTTTTGGCAACCATCCAGTGTTAGATATCTTACAAATGAATCGGTCTCATCTATACTAGCAAAGGTCACACTGAATGCCTAAGACTGAGTAAAGTGCAAGAGCTTATTTTCTTTCTACTACAGAAAGAAATGTAAAAAAAATGTTTTCACTCAGATTTTAAAATGACTAATTACCAGTGAAAACATTTTCCTCTATTTTAATATTTAATAGTACTACACTTAATTATATTGCAGAACTGAAGTGCACGTTTTGCTCCCTGCTCTTTCATTTTATGAATAATTCTCTCAGAGCTGCTTGAAGTTGATAATTTTTTTGAGAAGCAATATAAAAATTGTCATTTAAATTATCAGCTTATACCATATACACAAAAGTTTAGGATCACCCTTCTGTAAAAGATGTACACAAATTATTAACTTCATTTAGTGTGACTTGTCCCTTTTGGCTCAATTCATAAAGCTGAGCACAGTTTCTGCAGTCCCAGTGTATAAAGTAATGAACCAAAAAGGATTGATGTAGGCACTGGTAGAATGAAATTTCCCAGTAACATGCAAATCTGTGGCATTGAAGTCCAGCCAGTGCATTATGGATTAAAGTACAGCTCAATTACAGATGAGAGAAGGTCACTGGCAGCTTTTCTAGAACTGACTACAAGAACTGGGAGACAACCAACATGTGCTTCATCATCAAACCTACATTTTGTCTCTGCAGACTTGAGTCCTTTTACTAGATGTCATTGGAAATATTAATCAGCAGCATGATGATAGGAATAGGTATTTGGTGTGTTGTCAGAGCACTCACTGTAGCTCAAATTACACCTTTAAACTTAACAGGGATACCCTTGCAAGCAGTCAAGACACCAAATCCCAAAGGTAGTAGTACCCAAGTCCATCAAGCAGCTTTTTTTAAGGAAGTGAATGTTTGCCAGATGTTGAAGAGCACAGCCCTGATTTCATCCTTTGCATAAATCTACAAAATGGCCACATGAGCTCCTGCGGTTGGTTCCCAGAGCTTTTATAATAACATGGTCCCATGTAGAATGTCTCTCACTCCCAAAGTTCAACACTGATTGTGTCCACTGTAGTGTAATTGTAACTTTAGTTGATTAAAATTACCTAGGAAAGACCACTTGGAGATATTTTCCCCTGTTGAATTAGCTGAGAATGCAAATAATTATTCTGGCATCTTCTTCTGTTTGTTATTCATGTGATGATAGTTTCCCTCAAACACTGAGGTTCTTTTAAATTTTTCTGTTATTTGCCTTGCAGGCCTCTTCAGGCCCCATATTTTACAAAATATATGGCTTAAGAAAACTAGTAATTGCAGAATCTGCAGTAATAATATTTGGTATTTATTAAATAGAGATAATACAGAGAAGGCAGAGAAACAGACAGCATTCCGTAGGAATGAAACGTGGTATTTCGATACTAAAAAAAAATAAATATCTAGGAATCGTTACATAGACTGACCAAAGTCATCTTTGATTCCCTTAGTTGTAAGGGGCTCAGTGACAATTGTTTTGTGACTTGTCAATTTGCTCAGTGACTTGTGCTTTTCATCACTTTTAAGCATTTGGCAGTACCTAGTTTAGCACCTGGGATGAAGATGTATCTTCTCTTAAATTCAGTTTAATACTGAGAGACCTTTAAACTCTGAAAAAATAAACATAGCAACAATACTAACAGCACCAACATGGGGCAGTTATTTTACTCTTTTTGAGCCA
>NW_008607471.1:0-45089 GCF_000691845.1 Merops nubicus | reverse complement strand
AATATGCTTTTCCCTACTTCATTTTTTTTTTTTTTTGGACAGTGTATTTTGACTTCACTTCAGAAACGCATCCACTGACCCAGAGCAGTTGCTGCTTTTTGCTGTTGAGCAGTAAGCGTTAATTCATGTAGAAATCTGTGAAATATGAAGCAGAAGCAGTCTAGTTCATGTCCAGTCCAACTGGAAATGCCAGCTTGATAGGCCATGGTTTGTACTTTGTGGCAGTGTTAAAAGGAAAGATGTGGGTATTTGGGTGACTTTATAATTTGTCATGTTGTATATCCCTGAAGTCCAAGGAGGAATACATATCAGTGTGTGAACAACTCTGGGTACCCAAGTGTGTATTTTCACTCATAGAAACTGAATGGAGAACACTGCAATATAATGAATCTTCCCCCCCTACCCCCATGTCTTAGAAGGTGAACAGAATCTACAGTTCTCTTTTGTTGTTTGGTTTTGGTTGTTGTTTTTTTTCCCCATGCGTTTCCTTCAGATCTTTCAATTCTTGTTTTTTTTCTTGCATGCTTTTGCTTGCTGCATATATTTTAGAAAGTGTACAGGCAAAAAAGGGAAGGTGATAGCCAATACTTTAACATATTTTGTTGAGTTTTGAAGGGCTTTTCTTAGTGTGAAGAAAGGAATATTCTGGGTGCTACTTATAGTTGTACAAACTAAAGTCCATGGGTTGTTGATCATACAGTTATGATGGGACCAGAATAGACAGTCAAGGCACAGTGACTGTGGTGAAGCTCCACAGAAAGGTCTTTGGGATACTGTCTTGCTCCAGGCTCTCTTTTGGAGTGCTGGCAAACTGTGGTCCAATGTTCAGATGATGAACATAGCCAAATTCGTCTCCCATTTACAGTAACACAGTGGAGCAGGTCCATGAGTCCTGGCAGGGGGCAGTTCATAGCTGTTGAGCTGCAGCACAGTGTCTAGCACCTTCTCTTGTCGAGACCATTTGGAAGCTACCAGAACCAGCTCTCTCATTAAGTGATGCTGAACTGCCAGAAGGCCTTTGCAAGGCGTGTCACTTGCATCTTTGGAATTGGGCTTGAAAGATGCTTCATGTACAAATTCCCTGGAGTAAGTTCTGCAACAGCCCACAGAGGGTAAATTTTTAAAAATATCTGTATATAAAGAACATAGAGCTCATGTATTTTGAGAACAGTGAGGAGAGCACATGGGTGTACACCTTGGTTTTGATTTGTAGAGCCCTACATGGTGTAGAAATCACATCCGCAGATTTCAAATCCCAAAGAGCTCAGCTTGACCACGCAGTGTGCACAGCACAGGCCAGGAATGCAGTCTGCAGAGCAGAGGTATTGTTGTTTCTGAATCTGCCTCATTACTTCCTTTTGAGGTTAACGTCTCTTTTTCAGAAAGATTTACTCTATTTTGATCTAAAGGTTGTGTAATAGGCTAATTAGAAAGCAGTTCTGTCTGCAAGATCTACTGCCACTAGTGCTATTCATTAGAGATGTTTGGTCCCTAGTAGCTTTTACTCCAGTGGGAGAGAGACAACCTGGTGGATGTTATTTTTGGAAGAAGAACTATCTGCTTTCCAAGACAGTTTGCTAAGCCCCAGATTTTACAAGTGTTCTGACACACTGTAAAATCTTTGTTTGCATCCTGTATGTTATTTGAAGAAGCAGACTGAAACTTGGATCAATTTGCTTAATGTGCCTGATGGAGGGAGACCCCTTAGTGTTGCTTTCTGGTGAGCTTTTATTAAGGCAGAAGCTGTGGTGTGTAGTTCAGCTCAGTTCAGAACCCAATGCCTGGAACATCAGACCAGGCTCTTTTGGCTTTTGCAGGTGATAGTAAATAAATAATGTACATCTCTTTGTTTGCTACTGCACGTGGATCAATTGGCACATCTAATTTGTTGCTGTAGCTCCTTCCATTAGATTTTTGCTAAGTGCATAGAGCCTTCAATCATACTTTTTCAGCCTGGAAGAAGTCCTTTGTTTCCTCCTCCCCCAATAATTGGCAGCATACTCTCTTTTTCTCACTGCCAAGGGACATATTGCCAGCAGAGAGAAGTGGAAGCTATAACAGAAGGAGATGAAGACAACGAAGGCTGCTGCTGTTGCAAGCCCGGGCACTTGCCTCACTTGTTATCGTGCAACGCAGCCTTTAACCTGCGGTGGCTGACGTGGGAGATCACACGAACGCAGTACATCCTGGAGGGGTACAGCATCATCGATAACAACGCTGCCACCATGCTGCAAGTGTTTGATCTGCGGAGAATTCTGATCAGATACTACATAAAGGTAAACTCCTGGGTGGAGCCGCCTTCATTCCGAGGCACATCTGTCACATAGAAAGATTGTTGGCTTGCTGCAGAAGAAAGGGTGAAGTTTTTTCCTTATATTTATTAATTTTCATTACTGGCAGTCAGATTGACTTCATCTGAGACAGGGATAATTAATTCTTGTCACCCTTTGCTACAGTTCATTCTGACCACTTACGCTTGCAGATACTACAGAAAATTGCAGGCATGCTTACGCAAAAAGCAAGAAGGTGAGTTAACATCCTCCAGTGATGAAGTCAGAGGGGAGCATTCTTACAAAGTGAAACTTTACTGTTTATTTCTTCTTGACTTGGCCTTTCCACTGCTTTCTTTTTCTGGGAAAAAAAAAATCAAGAAGCATAAAGTTACTGGAGAAAATTTGAGCAGTTTCTCAAATATATTTTAGTAGTGCAAACCCCCTTATTACTTGCTGTTTTACATATATACCACAATACATCTAAAGTTGTTTTATTCCATTGACTGGCCAGCAATCTTTTACATCACTTCTGTATTTGCTCTGTTACTGAGATCACAATGACCACACAGCTATTAACGTGTCAAAATAATTGAACCTTATAGTCTAGCAAGACATCTTCATCCTCTGCCAAACCCTTTCCAGTCCAGCAAATGAAGAAATTGCTAAGCTTTATTGTGTTCTGAAACAAGAGCCAAATACTGCCTCCTGTACCACTGATACTGCCATGAAGCCAGTCACAAAAGCCCCCAACCATCACTGACATCTCCTTCCTACTTAAATCTCTGCAATTGTAAAAATACTGTCAGTCTGAGAGAGAGACTTGCTGTAAGAAAATTAATCGCCTGGGTTTGCAAGCGAGCCCATGCAATAAAAACAACATCATTGCCTCACAAAGCTGCTTTGATCATGGAGTTGGTTGCTTTGTAAAATGCAGTCTGGGCTTTAATAAATAATTTTACAGGCAATACGGCCTGGTAACCAACCTGCTTTGTTTAATTAACTAAGTAGAAACAAAACTGCATGTGAGCATAATTTTTTCCATTTTAGAAGTGGGTTTTGTGGTTATAAATTATATTGTTTTTAAGCAATGTATCTAAAATAAAAAAATAAACCAACAAAAAAAACCTCCTTTAAAATGAAATGCATACGTTGCTATATTTGCTTCACTTTAAACAGTAGCCTGAATAACCTGAACATAAACTGATGCAAGCTGATATATGACTGCTTTTGATGGTGAATGAGAATGAAAAAAAAAATCCCAGTCTAAGCTGCAGTCAAATCAGCAATTTACTAGTTTACAGAAGTAAAGAATTTTTTGGTGCCTTTAAGTCCTCTAATATGTAGAGGACTTGTGGAAAGTGTGAGGTTCATCCCATGAGAAGTAAAACCTAACCAGTAAGTAGTTTAGGACTGCTGGTTCTGGACATGCCTGAGTAGTAGATGACATAGGTAAGATCGCTTAGACAAACTTTTGTCCCATATGGTAGAGGTGTGGTTGATTGCTTTGAATAAGAGGGAGATCTCCATGCTACTGAGGTATGCTGTGGCTTCATCTCCACTGTGTGCAGGTTTTATGTGCACTACTTATGGCTTTGAAGGTGTGAAAATCAAATCTCCTTGGGTTGGACTTAGTTGAACCAGTACCATAACACTGCATTGACAGATCTTCATTGTCAGTAAGGTGTCAGTCCTTTAATCTACTTCTTTTCTTAGGGAAGGATGAACAGAAGATAAAAATAATCTGTTGTCAGCTTTGATATTAGCCTAGGCTGGTGCTCCCTTCAGAGAAGGGAGAGTGTGCTCAGGAGATACGTTGTTTAGAATGACACTTCTCAAAAGAAAGCTATATGGAGATTTTCTTCTCCAAGTTATTAGTTTCTTCCAAAAACAGGAGCTTTGATAAGTTTTGGTAAAAACTTTAGTAAAGCCTCAGAAGGTAAGAATATTATATTATGTATCAGATAATTTTTCATCCTGTTTATTTACTACTTACCTCCAGATAAACAATATCTGAAACAGAAGTGAGAATTCATTCCTCCCCCAGCTCTTTCTTATGGGGAATCTTGAGCTGTAAAGACTCTGTCCAATTTCACTGTGAACACTTTAATGCCCCGTTGTTTTCTTTGTAATGACGTAGGGAACTAATTGTAAGAAGAGCTCTAGTTAATGCAGTATTCAGATCAGATAAATCACAAACTCAGATAATACTTAGGTTGGAGTTTCTGCAGCAACTTCACTGGTTCATTCCAATCACAGTGAGTTTGTGCACTAGTGCTTCTAGTTTATTCTTTGTAGTTTACAATATTGTAAATATTTACCATATTATTTCTGAATTGCCATATAGCTGAGGATGTTCTTGTGCACGAAACATATCTAGGAAGAGCTACTAAGAGCAGAAATTAATTAGATGGCAGAAGTTTTTGCTATTTTGATGTCTGATTGCAAGTCTGATTTTTTTTTTTCCCCAGCTGAATCTGTTTCTTTATAAACACAAATAAGAATAATAAAAAAGCAAAGCCTGTCTTGAAGATCAACAAAGAAAACATATGCTGTTTCAGTTCTCCTATCCTTCAGGAATAATTACCTTATTGATCTTTTAGACAATGAGTTGTGCTGAGTGTCTTATTCCTAATGTATTTATTTCATTTGCTATTTCATTGGCAGCCTAGAAAGGCCTGTATTTCTTCTTAAAAGGATTTCTAGTCTCCACAAATAAAATGGGTCAATTCCTGTAGCCCTTCTGCATGTATTTTGAAATCATTTCCTGGCCAACTACTGTGATATTTTTCCCTTGGGCCTCCTCCATCTCTTCTCAATATATTCTTATTTAAACGTTTTTTAGTATTCAAGAAGTCTGCATTTGCCAAGTGCTGTGTTTTCAGCTCGTATTGTTTCTGCATGAATCTTTTTAAAAAGAGTGTATCGTTCTCCACATGCCAAGAAATTAAGAGTCTGTCCCCTTGGTCTGTATCTGTTTGAATTGCCCTTTTTCTCAGGAGCTTAATTTTCCTCTTGCTTGTGTATTTTTTTACAATTTGAAAGATAAACTGTGGAGGGCATCTGGGATTTTTAAAAGGGCTGGTAGTGCTTCTGCCCTTTTTAATCCATCGTTATTTTCATTTTATACATTTATTTGCATAATATTTCCATTGCATGGGTAAAGAAGAACTACATCATCTTCAGTCGTGTTTGCTTGTCTCTCATTTACTTTGGAATCCAATTCTAAATTAATATCTTCTATTAAACAAAAATTATAATGATGAAACATGATAATAGGATTTTCCAGCTGATGCCACTATCTTTTGCAGCACTGGAATTCCTTCTGAAGTTTCATATTCTTTTGGAAATATGCTTTAATGTTGGTTCTGATAGATTATTTTTATTTTATTTTTTTTTAATTATTATTTTAATGGCTTCAGACACAGCAGTTAGAAGAACTCGGACACAGATACGAGGTACCAATGTTGCTGTTTTCTAATATTTCTGCATTTGGTAAAGTGCTTCTTTAACATGCTTTAAAAGCAAACTCAGTTATGTCAGTTATCAGCTGCTTAACCCAACATATAAGGAAAAAAATCCACTATGCTTTACTGCCTTCGTTGACAAATTACAAAAATAGTGATGCTACTAAATGCAGAAATAAAACAGCTATTACAACAGGTGTTTTCAGACTTGTACACATATGTCAGATCTCACCTTTGTGGTTAAATCATGGTGGAACTGTTTTTGTTAAAGTATTAGGAAAGCTTTACGCCCAGAAAACAGGAAGTCCTTGGAGGAAAAGGAGTCCTATTTTGAGCATGTGACCATCTACTACTGGTTTTAAAATATGCCTAAACTTTTATCTATATCACTTTCTAGGCGGTAGACTCTAGAACCCCACTAATGTTCAGTGATTAACACATCTGAATGCTGGAACTCTGTATTTTTATTGTACTCTATCATTCATATTAATTTTCCTGTAAGGAAGGATTGTATTAGAAACACGAGTGCTTTTTCTATTGTCTACTATTTATTATCATCTTTCTAACTTGAACAGTTCTGTGAAGTAATGATGCCAAGCCATAAAAAATAGGAAAATGAAGTACTGTTATGGGTAGTCAGTATGGTCCTATCTGATTTATTCTCCTCTGTGTAAAATATATCTGCATTAATCAGAGATACGGTGACTAACATTTGACCATTTTGTCGACAGAGTATAATATACTTTACAGCAAGTTCTCCCAAAATCCTTGACTGGATAAAAGACGAATCTATCCAAAAGATACTGCAGCCTTATGCAAAGTGGCATTATATTGAACGTGACCTTGCAATGTTTAACATTAACATAGATGAAGATTATGTTCCGTGTCTCCAAGGAATAACAAGAGCTAGTTTCTGCAGTGTTTATCTGGACTGGATTCAGTTCTGTGCTAGAAAAAGGGTGGAGGTAAGCTTGTTTTTATTATTTTTTTTTTTTTTTTAGTAGTAGTTTTAATTCTTGGGATAGGAGTTAAATGGTGCATAATTGCTCTTTTGCTTGCTCAGCATTAATACAATAAAATTAGTTTTATTTAAGCTCTCAGATTTAACATAAAAGGAGAATATACGTTTTATGGAATGGGAAAACAAACAAAACAAACAAAACCCAAACATTCTGGAGACTGCTGTTGTGCAAAAACTAGAGTTTTAAGGAACATCAGTCTTTGAATGCAGAACCAATTCCTTATTGTGCACACTTCCAACACAGTTAATTTCATCAGCTCCAGAAACCATGAGTATAACAAGTGCTCACAGAACTACTGCTAGAGCAGGCTCTGGTCAGGGAGTGTCATCAGAGCTTTACTGTTCCTTCAGTGTTGCCAGTGTTTGGGAACATTTGCTAAACATTTACAATGTTTGTGTATCCTTTCCAAAAAAATTGCCTATATTTGGATACCATCTTGAAATGGTAGGGGAGTGCTTAACAAACTCATTGTTGGTATAGGTCACCTCTGAGAACTTGCAAGTCAAATGTGAACCATGCCAGAAAACTGAGTGAAATTACCTTGTGGCTGTAGAAGGTCAAGGGCAGGTTTACAGCTATGCATTCACATGCTTTGAGCCACTAAGATTACTGGTGGTCAGCAGTCAGCAGTTGGAAATGCACTCCTGTGTTTCCATGGAATACTCAAAATAGCCTAGAGGGAGGATAAGGTTTCAAACAAGCATATTCTCTTGATTTAATTTTCTGATTATTGCTGATAATGGCATAAAATGAGAAATGTATATTTCCTGGCCACCGTGCACTGTTACTTGTGCATTTTTCGTTCAGGATCACTGAGTGCACACCCCATTTGCTACCAATGACCTTTATTGGCATAACATTGCTAAATCTTAACATTTCTTCTCCATCCCAGTTCCTTCTCATGTCTCTAACCCTGAATGCCATTCCACCAGTTCCTCAGCATACTGTTGCATTTGTACTGTTTTCATTGAATTGTCTTCTGAGCCTTCCCTACCATCTCCTCCTACTGGGAATGTTTAATCAGTTTTCTTTCCCATCTCCATGTCTCTTCTCCCAGGTTCTGACTGCACAATGCAGGGAAAGCCACTGACAAATGATGCTTTTTCACTTTTTATATGGCTGAGACTTTCAAATTGAATAATAGATTTAGGGATGCCCAAGAGACTTACCAGTTAGACTGAAAAGGGCAAATAAATGCCTGCACTAGTGTGCACACACACATACATTTATATAATTTTGGTATCTTTCTCTTTTCGTCCGCTTTTGTAATTCATTGATTAACAGAGTTAAAGTTCATGTAGGAGATGAAATGTAAAAAAAGCTTCACTATACACATAGCCCTGAAAATCAATATATTTTATAGAAGGCATCACATTCTCCATTTTAACTGACTTCAGCTTTTGAACCAAAGAAAGCTATAGGAAATCACTCATTGGATTGCATGGACTGAAATAATAGTCTGTGTCATCCTAAAGCTCCACATTCAAGAGGGGAGTTTATTTCTTCCTCCTGCTTGATAGCAAAGTTTGTTTATTTTTTAAAAAATTTTAGTAAAGAAGCTATTGACTTAGTAAATGCAAAAGAACTGTTTTGACTGCTTGTTAAAATGTGAGGTCAGTGTCATCAGTGGTGTACAATTTAGATATATATTGTTATTCACTAAAAGTCTATTCCTCCAAACTTTTCCAAATAGATTGTTCTGGAATCTGTGGCAGGATTTCGTAGGTACTGTGTCCCATGAAGAGGGGTTTGGCTGCCCCCAGCTGCAGTCTCTCAGTAATAAGGAAACTGCTCTGTTTTAGAATGTCAAATCTAGGAAAACAAACAAACAAACAGCTCCCACACACACCCCTAAAAAAACCCAAACTCGCCACCACCACCGAAGCTTCCCTCCATTGGGATCTTGCTACCCAAGATTGAAATGTTCTGTTTCTAGCTAGTGGACAAAATAAGCTGGTGTTTTGCATAAAGCCTCTGATGGCAATGGTCTTACTTTGTTCTGTTTAATTGCAAAGCATGTTTTTGTGCGTAGATCCAGCTACATGCAAATGTTATGAATGTTACCGTTTATAGTATTGCAATGCTTCTAAAGATGATATTTGCATTTAGAATAACATGCTATTCTTAAAACTCTGTAGCACCTGGACAGTGATGAGGATTCTCCTCTGGTGACGCTTTCCTTTGCCTTGTGTATACTGGGTCGGAGAGCTTTGGGAACTGCAGCTCACAATATGACCATCAGGTAATATTTAGGATTCCTTTTTTTCCTCATCTTAAAGCAAAGGCCTGTTTTGTCTTTTTCACTGCATGTGGAATCTCAACAGAAGATTATATCATGGTGAAGTCTCTTTACTCCATAAAATAATTTGCTTTCTGCCATTCCTGGACATCTTTTACTTTGGTAGTTGGCTAAATAACTAGCACCAGTCTTTACTTCATAGGGAAAAGCAGAATTTTGCATTGAAAGAATGGGTACCAATGTTTATTACTTGTGTTCACTCATGCCTGGCCTGGCTACTAGAATGCTGGCTTCCTTCAGAGGAGGAAGAAACTGTTAAGTCATCCAACATCTCGTGAGCTAAATAATAATAAATCTGTAAGGGTCCTGCATTCCTCAGGGCTGTATGATGTGGCACAATGCACAGGAATTCTGGCAACTGAGGAAGGGAAAACCTTGCACCTCTTGAGACCACAGCTTTGTCTGCTCTCAGTCCACCTTACTCATTCAAACCAGCTCTTGCTAAAAAGTCTGGTTAATTAAAGTATGCTTGGTTAAGATCATTTATGAATATGATTTTCATCTTATGTTTTTGTTAGGGATTCTTCAATTTTCACTAGGAATTCTTCGTTGTTTGGGTTTTATGAAGTACCATTTATACTGTTCTATAGATAAGGCATTTAATTAATCTTTGTTTTAATGAAGTCTAACTACTCAGCTAATTTTAGATTTTATTAGATGTATTTGAGCCCCCTGTGTTCACAGGGGTTCAGTAACAGTAGAGAAGTTGAGTAAATACAGTTTAAGTGACCTTGCTGTATTGGCACAAAGCTGTGAGCAGAGCTAGCTAGCCCTCTATCAACATGCTCCTTAGAGACAATTTGTCTTACTAACAAGCAAACAAAGACAGCATGTGTGATTCTGAATGCGTTTTCTGTTACAAGATATAACAGTTCTTTTAAATATTCATTCTAGCTTTGTTATCTATTGAGACGTTTGTAATGTTTGCTTTTATGTCGTCTTCTGACAGTCAGTCACACAAAATGTTTGTGGCCCACGTGGCTCATTTCTTAGTGTGCTGCTTCCTTTTGCTTTCTAAAGTGGCTTTTGTCATCTCTTTTCTACTAGTCTTTGCACATTCTAGCCCCCCTGCTTCCTCTCCCTTCATTTCTATGCACTCAAATTAGTGTGATGTCTAGTGAGTCATTGATATTTCTAAAATTGCCTTATTTTTTTGATGATCCAAATTTTAGAATTTGGGGACATTATAGAAGAGTTGATGTGCATTTATTATTTTAATTTTTTTTTTTTTTTTTTAGAAGATTAAAGTGATCTTGATCTGGGCCTGTAACAGATAAGTCACGGTAATATTAGAAATGCCTCAAAATATCACAAAAGCTTCCTAAAACTGTCATCGCATTGCCTTCCACCAGAACTTAAAATCTTCATTATAAATGTTTTGGCACTAGTACAGATATAATAACAAAGTCACCTATTTGTATTGGCTTATATGATTAGGAGCTTATGCAAAGAGATAATATTATCAGAGACTTTCTAAAGCTTAACATGGAAAGTATGCATGTTGAGGATGATTATTTGCAAAGTATTCTGTAAAGATTTTAGTAATAACTGCAGGAGTCAGCTATATCATGTCTTTTTAAAATCTGGAAAATTACCAGTGAACTGGATTAGTTCCTCTGTTTTGGAGAGTGGAATACCTGAATTTGTGAAAATACTTTTTTTGGGGAGAAATGGTCTATAGAAAGGCAAAGAATGCAGCAGTCTTATGCAGTGCACTGCTTTATCCCTGTTTTTCTGAATCTGTTCTGTACAATCCTATATCTTTAATTAAGTCTTTTTATTAAGCAAGTGCTCTGGGGCAGTATTGAATCATTGTATTTTTAAAATATATTCTGTGACATAAAAAGGATTAAGTGGAAGCTTCTGTCAGTATCTTTTTCAGTGCTACTTCACAAAAGCTTTCCCTAGAAAAGTTTCACTGTGGAAAAACTGTCTCTTACCCACCTGGTTAAATTGCCTTTAATACATTTCAGCTGTCAGATTCAGGGGGGAAAAATGGAACCTGCGTAGCACAATCCAAGTTATAAATTGCTACAGCTACAAAACATGACTTTAGCTTGGCAAAATAAATTTATTGTTGTCTTAAAGAATGTATATATTTATTTTAATTGCCAAAACCAATTTAGTAGAAATTAAGGAGCAAGGTGGGTACACTACCCCCTGACATTAAGACCTGTATCAACAAAAAAAAAAGGAATGAAGGAGATTTTGCCCAAGCCATGTCATGCTACTGAGGCCAGAAGGAGAAGTTCCTGAGGATTAACTTCAGGCACTGAAAGCAGGTCTCCCTCCCCTCTCTTGCTTGATGGACACATAGCATCTCTTACGGAGGGTCATTTAGAGCATTATTGCTGGTCCTCGTCTCCAGTTCTCAGGCTGCTGTGGGTCTGTATTCAGTCAGATGTGGGAGAAATACTTAAGGTCTTCAGAAGCTGGAGGAATCATTCCTTAAGTGATGCTTCAGAGACCTTTTCCTTGAAAAGGTGCCATGATATTTTGAGGACCTTTTGAAGCCTACTGGTGCTGGAGAGGGTTTTAGTTTTCTGCAGAGATGGTGTGAGAGCAGGCAATCCCAGAGCCAGCTGTGTGCATGAGGAGGATGTGCTGCATGTACAGCTGTTGGGAGCTGGCCCACTTTGCAAAAAATCAGGACTCCTAACATGTGCTCTGTCACACTCGAATGCTGGATGACAAAAACTTAGGTTGTTTAGATTACTCTAGTAGACACAGAGAAATTACTCTGAACCTCATCTCAGGACTTCCTGTTAATTTTGGCTGCAACAAGTCTTGTGTACAACATTGCTAGAGGTTTCATGATGAGTTTGAGATGTAATGGTGAGACAGGTGTTGTAGTCCTCTCACGTTTATTTCTATGGAGTGTTTCAGATATGTCCAAAGTGAGCAAACAAGCCAAGAATTGGTGCTCTTTGGTGCATCTTTTGTTCTCACGGGTAACTGCAGGTAGCAGGGAGCTTCCTCTGGACTGAGTCTAGCTTTTGCTGTGTTGTGAGGAGTGACAGTCATCCAGCTGCCACGCAGGAATAGTAATGCAAAGGTAATGTTACACCGAGCTGTGCACTCCAGAATTGAGATTCAAGTTTGCATTGTGTATGTAAACTATCAATTTGCACTCATTTACACATGATTTTGTCTAATCTGTTAATCAGTAAATGTCACTGTGTAAACGAAGATTTTAAATGCTCTTTAATGTATGTAAATAATTATTCAGTGTACCTGTTCATGTAAATGTCAGTAGAAACCCAACATTAACGCTAGATTACACAATAAATGCATTCATTAAGAAGGCAGAACATTTCTATGCAAATCAATTGCTCTTTTAAGCTGTCATTAGGAGGCATCCTGCACGAAATGCAGCTTGAAGAGTGACATGACATTACCATTCATTTATTCAAATATGGGTGATAAGTTTAGGTGTGCATTTGTAAAAAATTACCTAATCTTATTTAGCCACTAGTCTTCCAAACACATAAATATTTAGTATATGTTTCAAATTTGGAAAAATACAAAAATCTCATAATAAAGCACCTCCCATCAGTTACTTCCAGCACTACTAAGCCTGGATGCTTGGATCCCCTTGGCTCGCCGTGGGCGCTATCACTCAGCAGGGGCAGAGGGTCATTCCAAGGAATGGTTCAGCCCAGAGGAACTGCTGCTCATGCTGAAGCCCAGGGAAGCAGCTGGCCCCACTTGCCCCATACCTCCTGGGCACCACTTGCACTGCCCAGCATCCCAGGGAAAAGAGGTGGAGGCCACAGGACATGGCACCACAATGCTGCTGGTGATGCTGCATTGCTGGTGGGTGTTCAGGCAGACAGTGCAGCTTTGTCTGCCAGAACTAAGCAGAGAAGAAGCAGGAGAGAAAAGTTTGACTCTCAGCTCACAACCACTGTTATCTAAAATATCCAGTTTAGAAGAGCTACTGTTGAAAATGCTTCATTCAGGTGAGCTACAACATTGAGGTCATTACCAGCTCAAAGGCATGCGTGTTTCTTTATTCCTTAAATAAATCTACATTTAATATTGGGAATGGTCTGTAACCTGCAGATGGAGAGTAGGGATTGGTGTGCAAAATACACCCAGCTAGTTAGTCTTCATCCATAGTGTTTTCAGGCTTGCTTCAAATGCTTTTAGGTCCAGCTGTTGGAGCAATGTAAGCAGTGCAGGAAGAGAGAGTATGTGCTTTGTCTCTTGCCCTCCCTCTGGTATTTGTGGTGCTACTTAATCCTCTCCTTTTTGCATGTTCGAGGGGCTGATGGTTCCCACGCACCTACTAGTCTGAAATAGCTCACAGTTGTGACAGCAGCTTTTGGGCTCTTAGCTCAGAGGCTTAGAAACATTGCCAGAAATAGTAGTTACGTCTGTTCCTGATTAACGTAGTTTCTTTGGCATGTGAATTAACCTTGACTAGTTTTTAAAAATATTTTGAACGAGCCTGTAAATACAGCAGAGTACTAATTGAGGTATGTTAAAACTAGGCCAGGAAAGCAGCAACAGCCTTGAGCCAGGCCTGAGATCAAAGCTGTTGGCTTTGCAGCTTCCTTATAATCCCATTAGTCTTCAGGAGAGAGCATAACAACGGGAAGACTAACAACAGCTGTATCTTACGTGGATTAAGGGCTGCGTGCTACAGAAGTAATGGCTTGAGATAGTGTCATGTTATAGGCAGAATGTGCCCAAAGGCCTCATTACAATTGGCAGGAGAATAAAAGATGTCCATGGATTTGTGAATACAGCAATCTCCTCCAGAGCTCTCAGGTGGAAAATACGATATATAAAATAATTGCCTCTCACAGCTACCACCATCGCTGCTTTGCTCCATGTAGCAGTCATATTTGTTCCTAAAAAATGCTGTTTAGAGAACTTATTATGCAGAGGGATGAGAAATGGATGAGTCTTTCCTAACTAAGCACAGCGAGAGCTGATGCTCAGCTGCAGTTTGCGTAGCTGCCCTAGTCAGGGCCATGCTTTCAGCACGTGAAAGCTGCTGTTCACAGCAGCCTGTTTAGCATGTGCTGATTTCTGTAAGGCAGTTTGAGGTGAATGCAAGCTCTTTGTCTTTTCTGGTGTTCAGATTTGGGTCTGAGAGCCTCTAATGATGTAAAAAACAGTCCGCTCTCCTGCCTACTCCTCTCTTCATCACAGCCAAGTTTTCAGAGCGAATACAGGCGGTGTTACGTGGGGAAAAACTGCACAACAGATCATCATTAGGTGCAGGGTTCAAGGTAGCTTTTTCAGTTTAGTTCTGGGAAGAATAGATACAGAAGTGTTTTTTCCCGGCAAGGATTCAGCTGTGTATGCTAGATGTTGTCTAGTGGCTGGGTGAGTGAAAGGACCCTTCCTGATTTCTAGACTTTTCAAAGGAGATAGTAGTCACATATTTCACCACACTGGCAGCATCTACCAGTTTGTGGGGTTTTTTTTTGTTTGTTTGTTTGTTTTGTTTTGTTTTTTTCCCCTCTAACTGGTTTATTTTAGGGCTTTCCTAGCTATTAAATAAGATTTGGGTATATTACCATTTTTTAAACTGTGGGGATGTTTGACTGAAAGTCAGCAGGGATCAGGATCCACTTCTTGAAGAGACATAATAACTCCCATTGAGATTGGTGCTTGAGTGTTTTGAGGATCTGAGCCTAAGTGCCTGTCTCACATAGGCTTGTTTTAATATGTAACCTAGTACTAAAAAATGCAAATCAGTTAAGAATTCACAAGAGCTTCCCTGTACTCTGTGACAGCAGCCCTGCCTTTCTGACTGGCCTTGATCCCACTGAGTTGATTTGTATTACATGGTGTTTTTGCAGAGAAGATCAGTATCCAGTTGTTTTTCTGGTAACAACATATATCTCTTTTCATTTTAATTTCTAGAACATGCTACCCACTAAGGGCAGAATTAGAATGTGTCTGAGCTTGAAGATACACCAAACAGTCTCCTAGTCTGTCTTATCCCTCCTTCAGGAGAAGAGAAAAATTTTTAAAAAACCTTAATTTTTTTTTTTTCTTTTCCTAAAATAATGAAGAAGGCTCAATTATAGGAAAGAGTATGTTCTCTGGAGAGAGCCTGGGTGGTAATGAAAACCACTAATATCTTAATGCAGCTTCTCCTCAGAGCCTTTACAATCTGAAAAAGTCAGATGTTGTAAGAGTAAAATGTTGGCAGGTAGATGAAACCATGTCCTGTTTGTTTGCAAGATGTGGCCTTCCAGTATCTTAGGGGGGCCTACAGGAAAGCTGGGGAGGGACTTTTTAGGCTATCAGGTAACGACAGGACTAGGGGGAATGGGGCAAAGCTGGAAATTGGCAGATTCAGGCTGCACGTGAGGAAGAAGTTCTTCACCATGAGAGTGGTGAGACCCTGGAATGGGTTGCCCAGGGAGGTGGTTGAGGCCCCATCCCTGGGGGTCTTTAAGGCCAGGCTGGATGAGGCTCTGGGCAGCCTGATCTAGTGGGAGGTGTCCCTGCTCATGGCAGAGGGGTTGGAACTGGGTGACCCCTGTGGTCCCTTCCAACCCTGACAGATTCTGATCTGTTTTAGCAGAGGACTTTAGAGCCCTAATAGCTCAATGGTTGGACTTGATGATCTTGGAGGTCCCTTCCAACCTAAATGATTCTAATTTCAAGAGCACTTCTTCAGAGCAGCATTCAGACAGCAGCCCTGCTAGATCAGCATTATACAAGCGGCTGTCGTGTCATCGTGGGAAGCTCGTGATTCAGGGTGAAGACTGGAGCTGAAGGCTGGTTGCTTCCCTTCAGAAAGCCCTCGTGCATTTTCTAACCACTACTCAATTTTGTACTTTTTACTTGCTTAAATCTCAGGTCCAGGCAAACCGTGATCCAAGGTCATGCAGAACTGGTTGCATCTAGTTTTTTATATTAGACAAAAGAAACCCATCGGGTATTTGCTGTAGGGCTCATGGTTTCAGTGCAAAATGCCTGTTGTTTGATTCGTGCTCTCACTCGGCTTGCTTAACAGTTCCTGAAACTTAGTGTTCTTCTTAGTACATCTGGTGTAATGTTCGTGTCTGGGTTTGAGTTTCATGACAAAAGTCTCAGATTTGCTGAAAATATCTTTTTACAGCTGGGGCTTTCAATACATTTTAGCTTGCAAGAACTGCTAGGAGTAACAGGGCCAATCGATAAACTCTCAAATGAGGGGGCAGCTTTTGCTGCCTGCACAGGGATTGCAGAGCAGCTGGCACACTTTGACCTGGTCTCTTTGGCACCAGCTACAAAGAAGCAGGACCCTGAAGCACCCTGTGACCCAGCCACCCATGGCTAGGACATCCTTTGTTCCAGGTGCCACACTCATTTCATAGCCCATTTTTTTTTTTTTTTTTTTTTTTTTTACAGTGAAAGCAGAAGGAGAACCACTTACCCTGAGGAATGATTTCTCAGTAGAAAGATGTGATGTGACCCCTGCTTTGCACTCACCGGGAGCTCACCCTGTGCCAGAGGGCTGCCAGTCACTGGGCAGCTCGCCACGTGGCTGGTGGCTGGCAGGGGTCCGGCTTGGTGAGATGGGAATGACTTCTGGGAGTGACCACTACCTTTCTCTTACAGCTTGGACTCCTTTCTTTATGGGCTCCACGCACTGTTCAAAGGAGACTTTCGGATAGCAGCGAAAGATGAGTGGGTCTTTGCAGACATGGATCTATTGCATAAGGTTGTTGCCCCAGCAATCCGAATGTCTCTGAAGCTACACCAGGTAGGGCCTTTATTTCATTTGTAACTTTTACTACTGCATGTGTTTTTCTAAGGTTTCCTGTGTTTTCCTAAGAAACTGTCCAGAGAGACAAGAAAGAAAGGGAGATGGGAGTACTTGCTGCCTTATTCTGAGAAGCTGCTTTAACCAAAATGGGAAATGTTGGCGTTTATTTATGTTGCATTTACTTGATCTTCTTTTCTGTAGCCCCTAGCTGTCCACTTGAAACCATTCATATCACAAAGCTTGACCCTGCATTTTTCTTCAAAACAAAACTGACAGTTCTGTCATGTTTTACTTGCTTGGATACTATAAACATAGTTTCTAGATTGAAAAGAAATATGCTGATTAGACTAATTTCATTGCTAATTTATCAGTCCTTTCGTGAATGGGAATACACAAGTTATGCTTCCCTATGTTAAAAGACACAGCTGAGAGAAGAGTCGTTTGAAGGATTAGTGTCATGGCTGTTTGTTAGATTAGGTCAGGCTGTTTCTGACCTCATTCTCTTTTGAGTTGTAAAGATCTGGCACACCTCCATTGAAGTTGTTCCAATTTCCTCAGGTCAACCCCTGTATAGAGTGGAGTTGATTTTTGTTCTTGCTGTAGCATGTTATGATTTAGTATCGTATGCTTTTATCATGCATGATGTTTATAATTCCTCTGAATGTAAGTGAAGTGGAACTGCTGTGAATTAATAGCGGAGAATTTGACACAATAATTTTACGGATGTTATCGCTGGCTGTGTTGCTGTGTGACAGCTGAAGTAGTAACACAATATTGTGATATCTGGTGATGGATTCCCAGTCTGTGCTTTTGTTGGTGGTTTTTCATAAGCATAAGGTTTTCCACAAGAACTGTGGAACACCTCTGGTGATTCCAATCTCCCTTTGTCTTACCCAAAAGCTCTGCCTCCCATGGTTTCCCACTTTATAAGAGGAAAATGGATAAGCTGACATTCTCTGAGTGTCTCTGTCCAGTGGAGACATGAGATCAGAACAGGTTACAATAAAACAAAAATCGTACCTTTCTGTATTGCTGTTGAATTGATTGTTCCACCTCCCCAAAGACATGCTGTATAAAGTGGTAGGTCACTTGGGGAGTTAGCTGGCAGCTGTTCATAAAATCAGGCTTTTGCCTATTGAAAATAGTTTTTCTTTCCACAAATATACCTGAGCTTTTTAATACCTTTTCCTATATCACCAGGACCAGTTCACCTGCCCAGATGAGTATGAGGACCCAGCAGTTTTGTATGAAGCAATCCAATCTTTTGAAGAAAAGGTGGTGATTTGTCACGAGGGGGACCCAGCCTGGCGCAGCGCTGTGCTCTCCAACAGAGAGGAGCTGCTAACCCTGAGACACGTGGTAGATGAAGGAGCAGATGAATATAAAGTTATTATGCTCCACAAAAGCTACTTGAGCTTCAAAGTTATCAAGGTACACATACCATCTTTCTAATATTGCAGTGAGTGATTTAGGCCTGAGGTAACTAAGATTATTTCTGAGTAATCTGGCCAAAAGGAGAGGTTGATTATCAGAGTAGGGACTGGAGGCTAAATGAGGTCTCTTCAGTTGACTTCCATTTTGCACCAATATGTTTGTGTATCTGCAAGAACATTCCAGGCTCTACCAGGGAGTAGCTACACAAGTTCATAAAACCTGTTGGTGCCAAGACATGAGGTGTTGTTTCACACTGCCCTTCTACCTAGATAGTATAGTTCTGCATCTTAAGCAGGAAACATTTTCACATGATCCACCTGTTTCTAACCTACCTGTAGGTCAACAAGGAATGTGTCAGAGGGCTTTGGGCTGGGCAGCAGCAGGAGCTGATTTTCTTACGCAATCGTAACCCAGAGAGAGGGAGCATCCAGAACAATAAACAGGTCCTGAGGAACTTAATTAATTCTTCATGTGATCAGCCACTGGGATATCCAATGTACGTTTCTCCTTTAACCACCTCCTACCTTGGGACACACAGCCAACTGAGGAACATCTGGGGGGGACCTGTCAGTCTGGACAACATTAAAAAGTGGTTCAGATCCAAATGGTTAAGGTAGGTGTTAAACTTTGGCTATGCAGATAGAGACCCTGCAGTCTCAGTTCCACTGTATTTTCTGTACAAAGAGAATAATTCTGTACTGCTACCTATGAGTAAAAACTTAATTGCAAATAACTCAGACTATAAAAAATAGCCCTATAGATATAGCAGAAAACAAATTCATTAACTCATTCATGGCTTTTAAGTAAAGCTTTCTACATGTTCAACAAGATGCATTATCACAACAGACACTTCCCTTATTCCAGGGAATTTTACTGTTTATGCTTTGTAGATAAGGATATCTTTTCTATAACTCTGTGACATGCCAGAATGTGAGTAAATGTGTTGGTGGGTTATGGCAGGCTATGCTCCAGAGCTTTCACAGCATAGATGATCATTCCCAAGCTATTGTTCTCAATCAAAACACATCTAAAAATGGACTTACTCTCCACCAAAGCTGCATGACTTTCCCTAGGTATGCATGATCACTATCTGACAAGTTCTGTCATACATGTACCTTTCATACAGCAGAAACTTACTCTTGTCTCATTCCCTGCACCTGCCCTGTCTCCACTGTGGCTGTGGAGAGGAAGGGGACCATGGAGAGACTATGGGAGCCAGCTTGCATGCTAAGACCTATGCTAAAATGCCAAGATTAAGTCTAGTGGCTTAATATGCTAGTTTTCTACCATGCAGCTCATTCCCACTGAGCTCCCTCCAGCCCATTCCTCTTCTTTGCTACTTGGTTACTTCGTGCAAAAATTGGTCTTTAGAGACCACTGTAACATTAGATACGGAGTCCTAAGACTTTGCAGTGCTCCAAAGCCACTTAACACAGACAAGGAAAGATTTGGTTTGTGTCATATACAACTTTGTTCTAAGTAAGCATACCACATCATCATCATCCTTGTCATCTCCTAAAATGTCAGTAGATCTGCAGCAGTATGAGAGGGTACAGTTACACGTTTTGAGAGCACCTAACATTGGTGGCACAAATTTTCATACATAATAAATTGGTGCCCATGTGTGTGTTCCTGCAAACAGAATGCGGAAGGACTGCCACGCAGCTCACCACGAGAGAGGTAATGTTGAAGAGGTGGAGAGTGGAGGAGCATCTTCATCTACCAGCAATTCCACAGGCCATTCAAGCCAGAGCAGTAGCTCGCACCCCACCAGAGATGGAACCCCTCAGTTGCAAGCTTCGTCTCAAGACGTCCACCAGCATGCAGGTATTTGCACAATTTACTTTGCTTTTTCTGTAGTCTTCTCCAGAGGGGCCACATAGGCAGATGCTTTTGGGGCATGCTCATATCAGGTGGAAAACTAATTTTAGAAGGAGGGAGCTTTGTCTTTCCTAGTGACCCAGCACATGGAGGACATGTCTTCTTGATATTGTTTCAGGCGTTTACTGGGAGTGTATGAGACAAACGTGATTCACCAAAGGTTCCACTCTCAAACTCCTTGAAGTGTAACTTTTGGACTAGGAGATGCCACTAACAATGCCAGAATGGAACCTGCTGATGGGAGGGAGTCTACACGTGTGGTGCAGGGAGCCCATACCACAGTGAAGCTATGCTTTTTGTTGTCTGGGAACAGCAGAAGTGAAAGTATGCAAAAGTCTTCACTATCTTGGAAGGACCGTGATGATTTATTTGAGGAATTGGTTTGGCTGTTTATAAGCATGTGGAGAAAAAACATATAGAAAATAACTTCTTATGTTACCAGGAGAAAATTAAATGTTGCCAATCACTCTGTCTACAAACAGCTGAGCCCTTCTCATATTAAGTTATGGATTCAAAAGTACCTCAGAGATATTCACAAGCTAGAACTACTGGCCTTCACATTGGAAGTATAAGTTGTTTGGCAGTGGGTCACTGTGAGACCAACCACTGTGGGATCAGAACTTGTAAAGCAAATTAACTCAACCTTTCAAGAAGTCGTGGTATTACTTTATAAATTAAAGCAGAGAACTAGAGAGGTAGGACACTTGTTTGTTTCACATTAGATCATTTTGACCTATCATTAAAGATAACAGATGAGATTGGAGAAAATCTTGCCCTGAATATAAATCATCATGTAAGAATAAAATAATTGCTGCTTTTAATTGAGTCTAGCATTAGAGGAATCCCCATGTGCATACTCATAACTTGACACTGCAGTAATCAGGATAGCAAACTTAATTGTAAAATAATGATCCTGAGCATGCCATACAAGAATGAAAGTTAATTGTGAGTTATTTAAAGGAACGTATTGGGTGCCCAGAAAACCACAATCAAGAGAAAAGGTCACACTTAGTAAAGAAAAGCAACCTGGCTTTGCAGTAAAATGAAGAAATGCACAACAAACACAAGGAAGTGGAAAATGGCAAATGCAAATCTGTACTCAGTCCTGAGAGACTGTTGATGAAGAGAATAAAACAAGTTGAAGTTTCTGGCTGCACCATTAGGGACAAAAAGATGAAAGTAGGTTTGTGGCTGTTTATTTTTAAAGAGTATTAGAAGCAGAAGAAATCCTAACAGTGGTCTTGATTTGCCACTATATAGAAAGGCAGAGTTGCCAATAATGTAGAAATAAGAAAAGAGATGTCTAGTTTTTTAGGGGAAAAATGCTGATGTTCTGTTTCTATGATCCTGATCATGAAGTAGTTCCTTCCATCCTAAGAGCTACAAAGACCATGAAAGAGTGACTATCAAAGCTATAGGCCTAATTGAGCAAATCCAAATGACTCTCATTCAAGGTTTTTAAGAGAGCTGGTTAAATAGCAAGTTCTGTTTGATCTTCAGTAAATATTGGGACACTGGGGCAATACCAAGGGACTGGGGAAAAGCTTACGCTATGCCTGTTGTTAAAAAAGCAGAATGAATATGGTGACCTGGGCAATGCATGTCTGTCAATCTCTCTTCGGTTCAAGATGCTGTTGGCCTACCACGCATGATCCTAGTGCTCTAATTTTTAAAAGGACATTTTTAATTTGGAAGGAGTTCAGAGCCAAAAAATGATCAAAGATGTGGGAAATAGATCCTCTAATGAAAGATTAAGAGCTTTCAAACGATTTATATTGTAAATGATGCTTTGATCATGGTCTGTAAATACTTACCGGGGCAATGAAAGTTGACCAGAGACAGTTGATCTGAACAGACTGGGATATAACAAAACTAAACCAATTCAGATTTGAAATCAGGTGCACATTTTTAACAGGGAGGGTAGATAAATACTGAAATAAGTGACTAAGAGTTAAGATGGATTCTTCATGACTGGAGATACTGGATGCATTTCTTAAAAATAATCCTAGTAATTAGTAACACCATACAAGAATTAATCCCAGGAAATCCTATGGCCCATGCTGTATAGCACAGCAGGGCAGATGATCACAGCAATCCCTTCTAGACTAATAATCTATGAATCAAGTGCATTTAATGTCTTCATGTTTTATTTTGCAGCTTGGTGCCACTGAGTCTGCAAAATGCAATGAAAGACCTATGTAAAAGTCCAACCAAAATCAGGAGCATTGGACGTGTGTGGGTTTCTCCCCCAAAGTGTCCTTAATTCGTGACGCAGTTTATAGAACAGCCTTTGTTTCCTAAGTGTTCTCAAGGACAGAGTTATTTATGTGTAGATGCGGGTGGTCTCCTGTCCAATGCTCTAAGCACTACATTTGGGGTGAATATAGAACACTTTTGGACAGGGGTCAGCTTGGCAGTTTAAATCACAAACAGATGTTTGGCCATGTTAGGCCCTGCACAAGCTAACACAGCACAGCCCCTCTGTTCTTAATTCCAGTTCGTTCTTTTTATTTTAAAAGGGCAGCCTATTAAAATAGCCATCAGATGTAGAAACCAAAGCACTTAAACAAAACCCTGGTGTCTGAAGAACCTGAATCCCTGCGGAGGCCAGATGTGCACACAGCTGCCCATGCAGCAGTCAGGCCTGATCCCCATCACTGCGTGTCCTCACTGGTGACCACGTCTGAAGTGCAGAGGGCACTGGCCGCGTGGCACACAGAAGCCACGTGCATCTGTCCCATTGCTCCCAAGCAGGGCTCTTGGGGCTGTTATTACACAGAATGCTGCTTTCTGTGTCATCTTAGGAATTTTTTTTTTTAAATTGTTTGGAGTGTTCAACTAAAGATACATTGTAAATGGGGTGTGAAAGTGTCCAGTGCTTGCCAAACCAACTAGGTTTAGGTCCAGCTAAAGTTCCAGTTAGGTTGTGGCCTAGCTCTGCCATCTGACTCTGTGCCAAGTCACCTAATTTCTCTTTGCTTCTGCATCTGAAAACTGGGGCTAATGATACCAGCCTCTGGAAAGCAGGTCTGTGGATGTAAACCAGCATGTTTCAGCTGCATAATGTAAATAGTTTGGATATGAAATTCTCTGTTACTGACAAATCCAGCAAACAGTCATGTTTCTAGAAGATAGTGTGAGATTTATATTCCTTTATGCCTGCAAAATTGCAGTATCTGGAGGAGTTTGTGTTTCTCTCTCCTCTATAGTTAAAGTTTTGGGAAAAAATAAAGCAGAAAAAAAATTACCAACAACCTGGAAATGCTTGCCAGCAAAACCTGCTTGGGTGTTGATGGCTCTCAACAGATTTTTCTGGCATCAACTGAGCCCCACAGCTATAGCTAGGAAACCAAAATGCCAGCTTGTGTTAATGTTTGGAGTTTCCCGGAAAGCAAAAATGCCAAGCAGTCACTCCTGAGACTAGGTATTTAAGCCCAAGTTAGAGCCTGTCTGCAGAAACTGTAAATGCTTTCGGGGCCTGTGGCACATGCCAGCCTGCTGCAATCTATTTGCAGAGGGCCTGGGTGCAAGCAGGTGTCTGGTGGGTTCAGTGGCCAGTAAGTTGATTTATTTTTCATTCTATGCCTATTTAAATATGCAAGCATAAGAAATACAGAAGTTGCTTGAATTACATAAGTGTTGATATAAATATTAAAAATGGGGGTGAAGATGTGCAAGAAGATAGAAGTTGTCTAGACATGTCAGAATAGCTTCTCTAATCTACTGATTCTAACAGTGGCTGTGTTGAGATGCTTCAAGGAATGGGGCAAGAGTCTTATGTGGGTCTCATTCAGACCTCCAATAGACTGCCCTACCTAGAGGTGTTCACGTCTTTTCAGTCTGTGATATATTGCAAGTATCGCTCCTGGAATTCAGATGTGGTTTAATTCCAGGCTCAAAAATTATCCTGTGGGTTGAATGCCCTAGCCTTCTAGTTGGTTGAATTCTCAAATTCTCATTCCCTGTATGCAGGAATAATTATTTTTAGTGTGCCATTTTTTAAACTCACATTTCTGGGGGGTAATTTTTGCATTTAATTACACCAACCCATTTAAAGTGGATATTCAACATCCCCTACTTCAGTGTGGTTGTCAAAGGGGAAGAGTTACAGCAACATTATACTCTGTCATTCACTGAGCAGTTAAAATGTACATGGCAGGATAGATGTGAGCCTGTGATGAGAGTACTTTCCTTGGGGTGTCATTTTCCTCTCTTTTGACTCAGTGCAGAACCACTGGGACTGTTCTGACCAAAAAGTCAGAATCCTTGTAGAGGAAAATACAGAATAGGTTCATAGGTTTAGCAATCTGTTAATCTGGGGATTTTTATGCTGATAAAACCGGCAGTAACATGCCAACAGTAATATATACTCACAGGACACCCTCAACAGCATGCCGTCAGTCCATCAGGATGCTGTTTACTTAAATATATTTCTTTCTTTTAAAGGCAGGAGAAAATCCAGGAGTCAGTCCATCCAGGCACACACTGCTTTAAACCAAAGGCCCCCTGCTTCAAGTCACTCTGGACCAATTGCCGAAAGCCGCCAGCCTTTCATTCAGACATCTACATCTGCCCACGAAATTGCCCAAAGGCTTTCTGGTAGTCAGCTGTCATTCCACAACTCGGCAACCTCCGTGTTCTCCCAGTCCCCTGCTGTTCCTGTTGCCGGCCAGCTGACTGTGCAGGACCGAGCTGCAGCGATGCTCAGGTCCAGTCTGGCCTCTTCCACCAGCTCAACTCTCAGCCTACTGTTCGGCAAGAGAAGTTTTTCAAGTGCTTTGGTGATTTCTGGGCTCTCAGCTGCAGATGGAGGTAACACCAGTGACACCCTCTCATCCAGCAGTATGAATATTGCCATGGGTCCATCTGCCAGAGCAGCAAGTCAAGCAGCTCGGGTAAGGCTGAAACCAAAATCGTAGTACTAAGCATGAGCTACTGTACTGCTCTCCTATCGAGTTCTTGAACTGTCCTCGCCAACATTTGGTTTCTTCCATCTCACTTGTCAGAAAATAGGCTTTTCCAAAACAATGTCAGGATTTTGGTGTTTGTTTTGGATTTTGCTGCATCACGATGAAAGTGAGACTGTTTGATATCAGTGTGGATGTAAGAGTGATTTATTTGTAAGCAATTTGCAGGCTGGCTGTTAAGCATGCATCTCAAGTTGCACACTGAGGCAAAGTCCTTCCTTTCACTCAGACCAGGGACTTAGGTCTCCATTTTCTGCAGCCCAGGAGTTGAATACCATCATGAGCAGACTAATAGCTCCTTCCTTCCTTGTTTAGGCAGGACTTAATTACACAGACGAACAGTCCCACTGAACAGTGCACTTGTTCTGCCCCTTTCTCTGACCAGAAATTCAATCCAGGACCTGAAAACCTTGTTGCTGAACAGGTTAGTCAAAGGCAAGTCCATAGGAAATACTTCTCAAAGGAAACCTGCATACCCTCTGATTCAGCCATTTCTTATGGATAAACAGTACACACAAAGAACTTCCAGCCCTCTTCCCAGCAGCTCCCAGTTCTATTCCCATCTTCCCTGGAAAATGCAATGCAAATAATAGTGTTTGTTACTGTTTTATTGCCTACCTAAGTGTACATATTTAACTTTGGTTGCTATCAATCACAAAATTGAAATTTTGAAAATTTCAGTTCAGCACTACAGAGCAGTAATGTAAGAAGATGGACTAGAGACCAAGGGCAACTGCAACTAGAGGTTAAGTGACAATGTAATTAAGACAGACTTTAACATTTGGCCTATCAGAATGGAAACTAAATTTGCAACAGGGGAAGACACTGGATATGGAAAGTCCAGAACGCTTTTCTGCTACTACCATACTGAACTGTCTGTAATTTCCCTACTTTTCAAAGAATTCTCCAAAACTCAGGTGAAAAAAGGTCCTTAGCATGTGTGTATTTTGCTCTCAACCCAAAAATACCATGTATGATGTAATTCCCTGGAGTTTTGCCATGAAATTCAACACAAGTTGACTGAATGTTACTCACATGGGTCCAGTCCTGCTTTATTACTCTAATGAACATGAATAATATTTCTAGGTGTACAGCTGAGCATATCAGATGACAAGGCATAATTCCAGCTATCAAGGGTTTATAGCCTAATTTGCAAGAACTCAGCCAGTCAGCAATGCTGAGTACTAATGGTAGGATTCACCTCGTCTAATGTTAAACTATCTAAAATTGGGGCCACAAAGGCTCAGTAGATTGTTGGTGTGGCCTCTGAATTCAGTGGAGAGGACAATCCCCTTCATCCTTACAGCTGTCAGGGAGAAATTTTCCCCTGGGACACTCGTATCTCTCTGCCAATCATTGATAGCCTAGATGATACACTAAGACTACATGGTTAAATTTATAAGAGGCGAGTCCTGGCTCGGAGTCCAGGTGCTTATTTGATTGAAAGTGGTAAGGAGGAAGTGTTTAATTTCAACATTAGCACAGTTCTGGAAAGCTTTTATACGAATGGACTCCTTACAATGGGGTGACACTGCACGTAACATTTTCAGTCTGATAATTGCCTTCCAGTTTTGATGAAAAGGTTTCTTTGTAAGTTGGATTTAAAATATGGTGTATAAAGCAAGCCCCAGAGCAACCCAATTTAACTTCTTAGACGTCAGCCCTGCTTTGAACAGCAGTTTGGACTGGATGACCTCCAGAAGTCCTTTTCAGTACAAATTATT
This sequence comes from Merops nubicus, assembly GCF_000691845.1. Lineage (NCBI taxonomy): Eukaryota > Metazoa > Chordata > Aves > Coraciiformes > Meropidae > Merops > Merops nubicus. The sequence goes on along the minus strand of NW_008607471.1, from coordinate 18,302 downwards.
CTACAGCTGTCTCTAAGTGTACATCTGCGGTACTAAACCTCTAGCTCCTGGTCTGCTTTTCTTTCCAAATTTATGTGTTACACAAAGTGTGACAAGCACCTCTTCAGAAGTCCCATGTGAATAATGCACGCGAAGAATCCTGTGCAGTTTCACAGAATGACATTCTTACATCAATTTTTAACTTTTTTTCACCTATCGCTTGAAAAAATAGCTGAAGAGTTCCTTAGAAATTTCCTAAACTAGTTGACTTTTTCTTTTCTTCCTTTCTTTCCAGCAACTGACGGAGACGTGCGAAGCAACCGATGCCGCAGAGTCCAGACCGCGGCGAGAGGCGGGTCCCGCCCACGCCATCTTCGTGAGCCGGAGCCTGGAGTGCAGAAGGGCCAGCCAAGAAGATATGGCCCTGGAAGACACCGCTTCTCAGCAGAGCCTGTCTGAGGAGCAGTAAGGAGTGTTCCCAGCCCAAGAGCCGCGTGCTTCTTAGAATTAAATAAAGACACGGTTAGGTCAGCTGCACGTGGGTTTAGCTTCTTTCACATGTAATAAGCAACCTCCAGATATTTATTTTTCTAACTTCTACACAAGAATACTATGGGACAGATGTTCTTCAGGTAAAAGCCTTGGCATGGGTAGGGTTGGAAGATGTCCTAAAAAACAGAGTGCCACTTCATCTCAGGTTCTTGTAAATCTAGAACAGTGAAAACAACCTGTTTAACGTTCCTTCCCCCAGAGCAGCTGGAATCACAGATGAATACAGTGGGAAATAATCAATACAACTCGGTGAAAAGCACACAAGATCTCTCTTTCCTGCCGTAACTAAACAGCTGATTGCATGCAAACTAATTGGCATTTGATATATAACATATAGCAAAAAGCAACTTTGAAGAGAATCAATGAATACATAAAAGGACAGTACAAAATGTACTGTAACATTACAGCTAAATATGGATTTTTTTTTTTCCTCTTTCCAACAGCAAATGTTTTTTTTTTTTTTTAGTTTTTCTTTAAGATGTTATGCAGGTGGTAATTCTGAATAGCAACATAGCATCACAGATTGGTATCCTGCATGCAGCCATACTGAAATATTGTGTGAACAAGCCATGCTACACAGAGTAACGAAAGTCAAGTGTGGGAAAAGAAAGTACCCATTGCGTGGAAAGCCTTCAAAGCACTCGGTGCACCTTAGTTGCAAAGAAAGCAGGTTTGCATAAACAGCTGCTCTTAGGTGTTATCTCATGCTCCTCTTTGGTTTATAGCAGTGTTTCTCAAATTCCAGGCAATGTCCCACTTGGGAATTGCAAAAGGGCCCAGGGGAAGCCTCCTCAAGGACAGAAAAGTGCAAAGCAGGCTGCAGTTATTGTCTGGGAAGTGTCTGCATTAGGAAGGGAACAGCTAAATGCCTTTAATTGCTGGACACAGCTCAGTGTCCATAAACACTTGTAGCCAGTAATTACAGAGTGTTCTGATTTCCCTCCCCCAGAGAAATTGAGCTGCTGCCAATTTAATAGTTGCATACAGATGAGGCAAAAAAAAGGAGACCATGCTTTCAGAGTTTGAGAAACACTGATTTGCAGGAAGGCATGACTACTTTGAAAGCTAAAAGGCTACTAAACACACACACATGTTCTCTTTTTTTTCTAATTAAAAAAATTGCAGCTATCAGTGTCTTGCTGTTCCTCTTTACTGTAGCTACTGTAAATTGTTTCTAATTCTCCACACAATGATGCACAGCCAGGCTGTCTTGTCCCAATTAACAAGAAAGATTTAAGGAGATGTTGTAGCTAAGTCTCATTACTGTTAGGCAATACATAGTTGCATTCTAAGCCTCCTACTGTGCCACACTTAAGATTATAAGTAGTAGAACTAAACACCTAGTGAAAATAAACTGATCCAAGTATGTTCTGTGTGGCAGCAGTTTTTGGGTTTTCTTTTGTATTTGAATTGTTTTCACTTGCTTTCTACCTTATAAAATGGAGAAATCTGCTGATTTTCTTTCACTTCAGGTCTTGATGAACTGGATATTTATAAAGCTCAGCACAACGTAGGCAAAATTCTGCTCGTGTTCACCAGGGCAAAAGCAGAGTATTCATGCACAGTGCCCCGAGACACATGGTCACAGGTGCAGTTTAGGCTCTACTAATGTCTCCTCCAGCATCCAGGTGTGATATTGAAGAGGAAATTGAATTCAACTGCTCCCTTCTGACCATTTCTAGCAGATCATACCTTTCCAGCCACCACCCTGCTCATGAAGTGCATCATCACAAATGAAGGATGAAAGTTATACAGGTAGGTGGAGCTACCAGCTCCCATTTCTGCCTTGGGGGATCTTCTATGGCAGTCTACTAAGACAAACTATCACTGCTTTGTCTTCCTCAACCCTGCCTTGTGTAGAGACAGAGAAAACGGGTGGGTGGGGAAAGCACCAAAAACTTCCTCAGTTATTCAGTTAGCCTCACTTAGGCCTCTAGTTTCCACAACTTTAAGTTTGAATTCAATTTCCATCAAAAATAAGTAACTCCAGTAGTTCAAATCAACCTAAATTAGTCTATGTATCCAACTCAAGCACACAAAACCAGATTGGGAAATAATTGCACAAACCCTTCTAGTGGCAAGCTGCTGTATCCGATTAGCACAGACCAAGGCCCAGCACCACCACCCTCCCCAACATCATCTCTGAGACTGTCTCCACAGCCTCTGGTACTGCACCCTAAGATAATGCAGCTGCCTCACAGTTCCTGACTTAGGTCAAGTGACCAGCCCCTGGAGCACAACTCCTTGGGGACAGCAGTGAGCCAGGAAGCCCCCGGCCTTCTGCTGCACAGGGTGGCTGCCAGAAAAGGCTTTGTTGAGGCACACCACAAGAGCAGGGCTGAGCAGGAGTCAAGGTAAGATTCAAAAATTAGTTCCTTTTCATTGACATGTCTTACAGAGTTTTTATTTTGCCCTGAAGTTGTTATGGTAGCATAGTGGGTTGACAGAAAAAAAAGTGAGTGACTATCAACAACAGTAACAAAGGCAAAAAAATAGATTTGAAAATGACAACACAACCTCTCCATAATTTTGGAGATGGTCTGCTTTGAACGACTACTATGTACACTGTTTTTAAATATGGGCCAAGCCTACAGAATAATCAGACACTATGTTTAGAAATACAGGCTGGAACTAGGTATGAGGTTACAGTGATGAAGCACATTTAGACTTTGCCCCATCTTTGCATGAGGTAGAGATAGACCAAATTACTCCATATATTACCAAAGATGCATTTAAGGCTCTGATGCTAACTAACAAGTACCTAACCTTTAAACAGAACAGCTTTGCAGAGGACCAAAAAGCACACGGGTCTGTAGGATAGCCATCTTCAGCACCATTGCCTACACACACAAAGGCTTTAGGCCACACTTTTATTCCTAGAAGACCTAAGCAGACTGATATTAAACCTCACACATGAGGTGCTTCAGAGTTGCAAGATCGAGGTACCTGTGATGTCTCAGGAAGCCCACTTTGGGGGCAGTTTTGAGCCCTGAATGAAAAGCAAAGGTAACCTTCACTGCTTTGAAGTCAGCTGCAGCACTGATGACAGGTTTCACAATGCAAAATGCTGTTGTCAAAACACAGCCTGAAGTAGCTCAGGGTTGAACAGTTCACCTGTATTACATGTGTGACCTCTTACCAGAGCTGTGATGCAGGGAGAATGGCCACCAACACATGCCAACACCACCTTTTGTATGCACTTCCATTTTGTGTCAGATTTGAAGATTTAGGTGCTATGCTTGAACTTTTCCAGAGCTGCAGAAACCACTTACTCAGCCGGGTCAGAAGGCAAAAGCCTGCCTGAAGCTTGCTCAGCCAGCCCAGAACCTTCTTGTTCCTAGAGCCTGAAAGCAGCGACGCTCCCGCATCGCTAGCAAGCCGAACGCATCCTTTGAGGAAATCAAGCACTCAATCCACAGGAGAATTTGGTACATGCAGTTCTTTCACAGACATGCCAGAAGGGGTGAAGAGATGGAGGCCTTATCTACCTCCCTCCCAGCTTAACCCCAGGTAACATCACTGTTACTGAAAAGAAACATCAGGTGTGATCCAGCAGGTACACTGGCAAGCCCCCTGCCTGGCCTTCAGCCCAGCTGCCTCCCGCCACAGCAAGCGTTTCCTACTTGCTTGATGGACACAATGGGCAAAGTTTTTGTCTGGTCATTCAAAAATACGAATATCAGAGGTCCTGCAGTTCCCTCCACTTTGAAGTGTCATACAAACTTCCATGTGAGGAACTGAAGTTATTGTTGAAAAGTCTCACCTCATTCCCATAGACGAAGATCTTGGCATTCAGTGCATTTAAAACAAGTGTTAACAAAAAGGACTTACCAGTGAGTCTCTGTCCCCTAAGCAAGATGGCCAGATACTCTCAATATACAGAAATGACATTCTGAAGCAACTATAAAGTTCTTCAGAATCTCTGTGATGTCATTCACAGCTTTTCTCTAAAAGCTGTTTATTAGGATAAAGCAAGAAATGTCATCTTTAGTTGGCTGCAACCCACCAAATGACTGCTCCTCTCTTGCTGGGGAGTTTAAGTTCAAGATCATCTGAATTTTGCGCAGCGCATTTTAGGAGATTAGAATTACCAGTGAATTTCTCCAACATGTAATAATCATCTTCTCATCAATGTGTATTTTTTAACTACCCAGTTATTGCCATATTTAGATTATTCCCTGGCTTGGGAGTTGGTATTTAACTATAATGTTTCACTAGTGCTTGTACATGCTTAAATCTGCACCACAGACATGCTACTTTTAACTATGCAGCAGCTCCAGTGTTAAAGACTCACCTCTCTCATTCAGCCTTCTCAGAGTTTTACAAGTCAAAAATTGTCTAATGCATGATAAATAATGCAGGCCCTGTTTATTCCACGCTGTGTGCAATTTGATATTGGAATTACAAGCTTCCTTGCCAAAAAACATCCTTGATTCTCAGGCTTTAAGAGAGTAATTGGTACCTCATATTCATCCCTTTTTTTGCACCAATTAAAACCTGCAGGTGCACTAATGTTGTCATCTGGAATCTTGCTGGTACATCAGAGGTTATTTTCACCAAATGTCTGCTATTAGTAAAATAGGCCCATCAAGGGAATTGTGAATGCTCTGTTTGTTGTTACAGTGCTCAAGGCCTTCCAAATATTTTACTAGTGAAAGACCAGACAATATATTTTTACCTCTGAAGTATAAACACAGGGTGTCATAAAAGCCAGGTTCAGTTGGCACTGTGACTTTCTCACTCAATGTATATTTGAAACAGGCAAATCATTTCCTCAGGACTGTCTCAGATTTAAAGGCCAGACGTGGCTGTTAAGGTCATCTAGAATGCCCCACTGAACACAGACCACAGATTTTTCTCTTTATTTCTCTTGAGATGCACTCTTGCTCAGAGGGAAGATGGGCTTAAAAACCAAAAAAAAAACAATTAATGACTCTCACCAATCTTGAGATAAGTAGCAGGAAGCAAGAGCCACTGATGTCAGTAGCAGAAATACTCTTTGATTTAAAGGGGTTGATGCTTCACTCCCAGTCCCAGTGAAGGAAAAACCCACCTCCATTTTAGATTTTTTTCCCAGTGACTTAACTACCCTCCCTACAAAAGGTCATCCTTCTACCAGGAGACAATGGCCAAAAAGTACTATAAGCACACTGGTCAAAAGTTCCCCAGGCTTCTTGTTATAATTTTTTTTTTTTCTTCCAGTCTATTAGATGATGGGACTACAGTAGGCATCGCGGCACTACAGGCAGGGCAATAGATCTACTTTTGTGAGGAACAATTCCACTTTAAGTGATGAACTCCCAACAACACTGGCTGAACTGGAATTTGGAAAAATGAGCTCTGTCATCACTCCTCAAGGAACTCCCCTCCCTAGCCTCTACAGAAAGCTGTCAAATATCTCCATTTCATTTAGCTTTAAAGGTCAGTCCTCATTTAAGACTCGACTGCAGTCACACTAAAACCTTGCTAGACTTTGGCTAATGAATTAGTCATTGACAGAACTATTCTTTTACAGCTTAAGAGACTTAACACTGAAACAGTAGGACATGCAATATTTAAGTGCAGAGAGGTTTCTGTTCAAAAGTCTATGGCACATAGCCCTGAAAAAGTTTACTTGGGTCCCAAGTCCATCACCTCTAACAAGATGTCTTGTCTACGTAAGATGCCTGAATAAATTAAGGGATTAGTGATACCTTCAGGGCACAACCATATTTTGCAAAAAGCAGCCAGGAGCTGTACGTTCTCAAACAAGTGGGACCCTAAGAGGACTTCTCTTTTTCCCAAATACGATGAAGATGATACTACCATCCAAACAGATTTGGGCAGGATGGTAGTGTCACAGGGCAGTCAAGGAACAAGGCCACGGCATCCTTTAACATGGCACGCACCTCCTACCATCTGTGGAGGGGCCACGTTTGTTCCAGAACATTGTTCTGAATATAGGAAAGGACGTTCCCTCCATGCTCCCAGCTGTTTCCAGGGCACCTGTAAAAATGCCTCTCTCCATCCAGCCCTCTACAGCCTTGCGAGTCAGTGTCTTGGGTGTCAGAAATAAATAACAAAAAAGATTTGAAAACGCCTTTAAATAGTTTTACATTTTAACAGCTGTGGAATTGAACAGAAAAAAAAGTTAAGAGATGACTGAATTCTTAGCAACTTTTTACAGCCAGTGAGGACTACAAATCATACAATGAACAAGTGTGCACATGGGAGGGAATTCTGTTTTCACATCATACAAAACTGATTTAAGTGGTAAGCACTTTTCCTGAACATGTTTGCACACCTCATAGGGAAACACATTGTCTAATACTCCCAAACACTTCTTATTTCACCATTAACCATTAAGTATATACAAAATTGAATAAGAAAAATAAAAACCAACCAAACAATATCTATAAACATAAGAGACTGTAAAACTCATATAGACAAATGCAGTACTAAGTTGACACTGACTTAATAAACTTGGCCTGAAAAGCAAAAGTCACAATTTGACTGAACTTCATCACCTTGAAGATTTTTTTTTTTTTTTTTTCTTTAAGGGGGTGTGAGGCAGGATTGCTATCAAAAACTTAAAAATAAACCCAAAATGCAGCCCATTATCAACTACTGTCTGGACCACTTACGAGAGTGTAGTTGGTCACTTTTCCTCATGAAGTAGAATTCTATAAATTTCACTTGGGACTACAGGAAGTTTCCTTAAAATTCCAGGTAACCCTTCTCATACTGCAACTGAAGAGAGGATCCAGTAAAGCCCCCAGGGCCTAAAGCAGGAAGGACAGACTTTAAAACATCCACAAAATGTTGTAATGTTTTGTGAAAAGAAAAGCTTTAGTGTTTACAGGCAAGAAAAGGTCTTCATTTTCTGCAGGATTCTACAGCTGCCAAGATGTCTTGCAAAATGCTGTTTCTGTTTTCCTTACTAACCTAGAGAAAGAGAAATTAAAAGTGATGTAATTTGACGAATAACTTCTGTATCAGCATTTACTTCAAAAAACAAACAAAGCAGAAATTCAAATGTATTTCTTGTCTCAGTGGAGGAATGCTGAGTGTCAAACACCTGCCTTCTTCTGCTACTGAGAACACAATAACCTAAACCCACAAACCTACATATGTAATTGAATATTCGGTGATCACTTTGATTTAATTACCTACGGTATTTTGCAGTATTATTCAGGGCTTGAATAACTAACAAGAATCACTTGAAGCACCAGTGTGTACTTTTCTCATTACTGTAAACCCTTTTCAATTACCAAATATAATTTTCCTATTATAAAGTGGCACCTTCAGTACTTGAAAGAGTTTTATTTATTAGGAAGCCAGACCCAGTCAGAAACATCTGCAATGAAAAAATTTAAAACCAGCGTAGCAGCACAACTCTGTGTTCTGAGAAATCCCAGATTACAGGGTAGAAACACCTTGATAAAGGATTAAGACTACTTGAGAAACCTGGGGGGCTTTTGTAGCCCAGTGACCCACAGTGCCATGCATTGCTAACTAAATGGCTGAGGTGGTGAAAGGGTTAACAAGCGACTGTGAAGTGTCAGCAAAAGCCTCATTTTAAAAAGCCTCAGAAATTTTCCCCACTGTTCAGATCCCTGCAGAGAGGGCAGGAAGAAATCTGACAAAGACAGATGAGCCAAAAAAAGAAAAAAAAGAAAAAAAAAAACAAACAAACAAACACCAAGCCATTTGTATTTTTAACAAAGTTTGAGAAATGCTGTTTGACAAGGAGAGACACCACACTATGCATGGCATAAAACTCTTTACCAGCAAGGTTTCACTGCCTCCCCTGTAGCTGCATTTAAGGTCTGAGCACAAGGGTTCCTACCCTTTCCAGTACTACAGCCAATACTGAACGGGAAAGTAGTTTTATTGCTGCTGTTATTGTTGTTATTTTTAAATAGGTGACAGTCCTACCTAAGGAATCTGGCCCTAGGAGCCTCCTGCTATTTTCAGTCACAGACATCCTATCCAAATGCTGAAAACCAAGACTATGAAACCTAGAGACTGTGGTCTCACCCATGCCTCTTGAATTCAAGAGAGCAGATCAACATGGGACTGATGAAAAAGTGACATTTAAAAAAATAAAGAAGCAAGGAATGAAAGCAAAGATCTGCCTGAAAATGTTGCTGGGTTTATTATCATTCCAAGCCTGTTATAAGATAAACAGAAAACCCCAGAACAACAAAGAGAGCAAGACAACAAAGAATGGAATTACTCTTCAGTAAGGCTGTTGAGAGACTCCAAGGTAAACAAGGCACAGAGCATAGACCAGGCAAACTCTAAATCTCACAGCAAGTGTCCTGATATCCTGACTTTCAAAGGACCTTCTGAAGATTTAATAGCTCTTCCCACTGTCTCGCAGCCAAAAACCCACAATACTACATTTTATCTATCCCTTTTCCATACCTATGTGCCAGAAGTCCAGTGAGAGCAGCAGGAAAGAAAGTGCCAAGAGCTGGGAAATTTTCAAGTTTTTTACATAGGCTGCTTAATAGATACATCTCCTCTTAAGATTTGGAGATTCTGTGCAGGCAGCTTTGCCAGAGAGAACAAATCCCCCAGTGTCTGCACTGAATGTACAAATAGACTGGTAGATTTTTTAGACAGGGAGTTGAAAATAACTGTAGATGCTTCTTATAATAAGCATTGAGGTAATTTGAGGGAAACTATCACCAAAACTCCAAGCAGGCAACAGTAGAAGACAAAAGCTTTCTTCCCCTGTTACAGTACTATTAAGGAAACCCCTCTTTAACAGCCTGTTAAAAACTGACCCTTTTCTCTTCTGATCCATTGAACTACTTATTTTCTTTTTTAAAAGACAGGTAACCAAACTTCACTAATAGGTTTCACAGAAGCAAAATTAATAGATAGGAAAACGGGAGAAAAATAATATCTGCCAGCTGCTAAGGATAATCTGATCCTATTTATGACATTGTGTCTGCAAAACTACACAGACCCGGGCAGTGCAAAAAGAGCCTCTGTAGTTTCACTGGCAAGTTTAGTTCTCAGTAAAACAGAACTGGGCAACACTGGCAAGAAGTGTGTTAAGTAACAGAGCCCAAATCATTAAGTGTTCTAAACGCAATAATAAATTAAACACCTGGGACCATGTCCTCAACTGCTTTTAAGGCATCTGGGCCCATTTACACCAACTGCATATGCTTTCAAGACAGAAGGGACTGTAAAACCCCAGACAGCTGCCTCTGTGCACTTAGCGTCAACATCAGAACTGTCCTTGTGACACTAAGAGAAGGATGAGAAAACTCTGCTTTGTCACAATATGGGGTTAAGCTGCATTCAAATGACAAAGCAGGCATAAACTCTTTGGAAGGTAGCCACCTACTTCTGCATGCTTCCAGGCACCACAGAAGTTAGTAAGAAATTACTGACCATGAGCTATTTGGGCACTCCAGGTTCTCCACATGCCATAGCCCTTGAAGAACACTGGTGATCCAGTATTTACTTCAGCCAGGAACACCTCTGGCTCCCCACGGCCAGGTCCTGTTCCTGCTCACACACACATTTTAAGTAGCTGGGAAAGGGCACGCAGTGTGTCACTGAAGCAAGCAAGGCAGATGCTCTCTGAAACAAGACTTCAGTATAGCTGGTCTCTGCCACCTGGGAGTTATCCCAGTCTGGCACACGTTTCACACCCATGCTTTTGGCTAACAGATTCACAAGAAAACTATTTAAACAAAGAAACCTGCACGTCCTCATCCCAGCAGCATAAACAGGATAGCTCACTTTTTTAGCCAGGGTTTCTTTTAGCTAGAGAAAAACACTCCTCTGTCAAAATTTACAGGGAGACTTCTCCTGGCTGTAGTCAGTAATTCAGAGGAAGATCTAGCAGCAGACTGATAGGGATACAGCTAACAAACCCTGGGCTGAGTGGCACATGGACTCGGAACATCACCTAAAAAAATGAGACAATGGAAAACCTCAAAAGCTTCCTTAAAAAGCCGAACGCTGTTTTCTAGTACTGTGTTTCCTCATCAGAGAGGGCCAAACACACACACTGCTGTGACTGCAGCCTAAGCACAGAATGACTGTTCCTTCCAGAAAGGCATTCTTCATTCCCTCTTCTGCCAGCCTACTGCTGTAAAGGAGGTCATAGAAACTCAACATTCATCTGCGTCCCTGTTCAGTAGTCTGACAACTTACACACATCAGCTTGTCAGTGGGAAACCTGGGGTTTTATCTCTGAAAGGAATGGTAGGAGCTGAATGTTTATGCAAGAAAAGGAATCTTTCTTCGTCTCTGCTCCTATGATTCCTTTATCACTTCATTGAACAGGCATTTAATCTAAAAGAAACAGAAATTGAAGATGATGGTGGGACCACCAACTAAAGGAAAGCTGAGGAGCTTTTCTGAATGCTGCAGTTTTATTAATCCCACTTTGAAGAGGAAAAAAGATGGAGGCTTTGCTTTCTTTGCAGTAATTAGGGTCATTCATCATGAAGTTGTTGAGATAGTGGTTTTTCCTTCCTCATTCACTTGGATGAAAACAGAGTAAGCATTCTCACTGTGACATGGATCTGATAAAGCATAAACTGCAACAGTGTTCTGCTCTACAGAGTATTACCCCTGTTAGTCAGCCAGGACGTGTAAGTCCCACTTACTGAATTTATAATGCACAGCTCAGTTTTGCATATGTAGCTTTATTCTCTACTACAAATAGTACACACCGAGCAGAAAAATAACTCAAGGGAGTAGGGGCTGCCTTTAGCTTGGTTTTGTGCAGCCTCCGGGACACCTGCAGATGTTAAGGACACCTCACACGTATCACTGTGAACAGGCTGTGTTCTGTTGTGGTAGGTTTTTTGAGAACCTCCCTGTAACTGATCAGAAATGCACTCTGAGGCCCTAATATTCTGAAATTTATGTCTGTAAAAATAACATAATGAATTCCAAAGTTGGTTCACTGACTCCAGAGAAAGTATGCTCCACTTACAAGTGTCTTTCTTCTATAAATCATTTCTGCAAATGGCCTTTTCTTTTTCTTGAATACGATTAGCACTAATATTTCTGCAAGCCAGACTGGGGAAAAAAAAATTAAAAATCTGACTGTACTTTAAAAGATTTAACTCTTAGGAATAATGAATACTTACACAGCAATAACACTACAACAAGAAAACCTTTTAAAACAAATATGTCATTACTTCTATAGCCTCTCACAAGCAAAGCCAGCTGTGTGAGACTGCTACAGTAAGTGCCAAATGTGATTTTTTTTTTATTATAAAGGTGAACACCTGCCTGTTAAGAATAAAATGGAAACTAAAAAAATTATTTCATATCTGCTACCCAGAGCTATCAATTGGTAGTAACATTTAAGTTTTTAAACTGAGCCAAACACAAACCAGCCACCTAGAACAGAAGTCTCTTTAAGGACATTAAATATTACTCACGTTGAACACTTTAACATCTTTCCTGCTTCTTATTTCTTCAACAAGATCCAGTGGCTTTCCCTTAGGTATGGGAATAGTTCCAAGCACCACGGTCCCTGAGCCAGTCAGCGTTTGACGAACAGCTTGTATAAAAGCCTGGCTGAAGAGCTCCATTTTACCAATCTCATCTATGACACAAATTTTCTTCTCTGCATCACTGCCATGGTTTACCTGTGGAAAAGTGCATCAGGAGACTGGAAACAACACAAAACTTAGAACAAGAAACAGAACTATTTTCTATGCTAATAAAAGAAATACTTCCACAAGAAATCAGTTCAATTGTAATACCGGGGAAAGGAGAAGAGTCAAAGCTGCTGCTGACAACCAACAGACTTAAAAATCTGCAATTTCTATTTCAGCACAGATTTTTGGAAAGATAAAAACATATGTACAGCATAAATGCCAACTACAATAGGAAATAGCCATAATATCAGTTTTCATTCAAAGCAAAATTCTCATAATGGTCCCACAAAAGCTATTAGACAATCGAAAACTGTACTTCACCTACTAGCCAAGCTACTCTCATAGCAGAAAGGTCATCTTCTATTTCTTTGTCCAGATACAGCTTACTCTATATTCCTAGCCAATCCCTCAGTAGTAGGGTAGGCAGCATACCAATGATCAACCACATGTGTGGTTTGTTTGCTTTTTTCATGAAATGAATACTGTGCCAAACAGTACTGTGCTGCAGGCTGGTGTGAGCAGCAGGGAAGTCTAGGAGAAAATGTGGGTGACTGCTACCAAGGGAAAGGCAACTCAGAAAGCTGAGGACTTTTCAACAGAAAAGGAAGTGCACTGCCTACCCTCTCTTGGTGAGATTAACTGAGAACTGTACTCCATTATCTATAAAGTGAGGAGGAAATCAACTCAAGTCAAAACATCACTGTAAATCCATGAATACACAGCAATACCAGCCATATTACACAAAGCCTAAAAAAAAAAAAAGGAAAAACTGAAAAGTTGAAATGTTTTCCCATGTGAAAGCACAGTATTTGCTTTTGGGAAAGTGGAAGAACTGTATAACATGCATCTTAAAATCTTTTCAAGCCAAGTCCCTGCTGAGTACCTGTTTTATCTAAAATCCTTTCACAGATCAGAGAGCTAAAAAGCCAATACTAGTCACTAGGTCACACATTGAGAAACAAGAGCATTCTTCTTTGAAAAAAAAACCTCAGTCCTGCCTGGTAAAGTTTCCAGAACCAGAGGGATCATCCATTGTAGAATCTACTCCTGTTCTCACTGGAGTGAATGAGATCCAAGTCTTAAGAGCTGAAGCCATCTTCAAGACTAAATGGGCACATGCCCACTCTGTGCTGCTCTCTGATCAAACCAGACCATACCTGTGATTCTCCAGCCCTCACTTTTCCATTTGTCTCTTCTTGTGTCAGTTCAGATGTTCCTCACTCTCCTCCTCTCCTGTTTTGTGCCACCTACGTGCATGACCACACTCCCCCCCAGCTGATTAACAGCACTTCCAATGAGAACAGTGTCATGCACTGTCCGACCCTCCTGGCCCCTTTCCTTCTTCTCTTCCCTCTCTTGTACTTGCAGAAAGCTAGGTAACAACCAGAAAAAAATCAGCACTGCTAACACTCTTCTAGCAAGATCTCTCCTGGACTTCACATTAATGCAGCAGTAAAAGGATTCTAAGCTAAGGGCTTAATGAAGTCTTCTATTAAACTATCCTTCCATTCACTAACATAGTAAATGAAGGTACAGCGAAATTAAACATACAAAAATTGTTCCATTTTATTAATATTGCCTTTCTTACTTGCCCATAATGTCTTTGCTTCCCTGTTCTCAGACTTTCACATTCCTTCACAAAACCAAGAATCAGATCCTCAGTCTCATATTTGCTCCTTGCACCTCTTTGGATTTTTGCTCTTTCAAAGTTCATTAAGAAGTCCCTTCTTCATTGGCCCCTTGAACTTTAGCAGTGTAGAAAAATCACAATAGGATTTTTTTAGTAGCACACCTCAGGAACTGCTGCACACTGTTTTTTATATGCTATTACCAAAATTAGAATTGTTCGTATTTAATTTTGGAGAGGGGAAAGGCTGGAGTAATAAAGAGGAAGGAGAAGGAAAAAGGCAATAACAATGTTAGGAGGATAGGAAAAAGACTGTGTGGAAAGTCTTTAGGCTGCTGCCCAAGAAATGCACAAGGAGCATTCCTTGTGCAGCAACCTGAAGACAAAACTATCAGGCTGCCACTATCAGTTAAAACCTACCACTCTGCAAATACTTACACAGTGGTAATTCAAAAAGAATCATTCAAGAAACAAATGTTTCTACTGGAATAAGATGGGAATCAGAGCAAGAGGGGGGAGAAAAGGCTGTGAGGAAGACAAGCAGCAGCAAAAGCCTTTTTCTTGGACCCACTGACTCCACCAGCTCTGTGTGGTAAGCCACTTGTACACGTGGTTTGCTCTGCAATATGCAAGGCAGCCTCAAAGGAAAGAGCTTCCTATCGGTGATCTCTCAGGGCAAGGAGGTCCCACTCACAGGACAATGTCAGATCAAGAACGAGAGGGGGTTGCGATGTCTCCAATGCCACAACACAGGAGAAGCAGCTAGATTTGCCCTTCCAGATGAAGTCAATAAGTATCAGCAATACCCAAGAAATAGGATATAAATATCAAACCCTAGTGCTCTACAAGGGCCTTCCAATAACACCAATTATCACAAAGCATCCATTCTTCAGCAGCTTCCATAGAATACTCACATTTCTCAGCATAGGTAGAACCAGCTGCTCAAATGAAACAATGTCTACAACGTACTGTCCCACCCGACATTCACGTCTTGAAGTAGAAGAATCAGAACTGAATTCAGAAAAAGAGACACACAATTTCGTCTAAGTAATAAGATTAGTGAGAATATATTGCAGTCATTTCAAGTGGATTTATGAAAATTTATCCTAATAAGTCAAATCCCCTTAATTCTTCTACAGAAAGAAACTCTGTAAATCATCCATGAAGTCATACTGCAGATAGTATACATTCAGATAATAAATATTCCATAAACTGCCTTCACAACTGTGTAAGCTCAAATTTGAACAGTGTAGAAAGGATGATGGGATCTAAAAGCCAGCAGGTATATTTACACTAAAATCAAACTACATGCCTGTAACACAGACAGCATCCCAGCAGTAGCCAAATCTCAGTACGGGCTGCAAAATTCTAAAACAATCTTGGAAAAATACTCCGTTTGCATATGCTGCAGGGCAGTAGGTGAGCCTCCTTTATTAGCAGCTGTATGCAAATTAGTCAGATCAACTACGTCTGAATGAGGTGCTAATGTCACACCTGGACTGAGACTTAAGTTTTGCACAACATGTGAAAAACTAAGTCTAGTGAATCAGAAGACACTGCAAGTCCCTCTGCACTTCAAAGGCTTCTCTCTTAGTGGGGCTCTGAAACTCTCCTTTTTCTTAAAATACACAAGTGGGTTTTGTGGGCCAGTCAGTGCTCTTTAAAACAGCATTACATGCAATTTCTCTTTTACTTTCCACTTCCAATTCCATAAATCAGCTGGTGGAACAACAAAAAAAAAAATCTTCCCTGCCTACAACAAGATACTTACTGTATCCCAAAGAGACCTGGCATCACAAGAAAAGGCTCAGCAGTTTTTCCTCTCTATCTGGTGAAGAGAGAACACCCTTCCCTAGCACATTTTCAATATTTCACTATGCAATAGAGACACTGTCTACCTACACAATAGAAGTATCAGCCAGGACATGAGAACTGAACAAAGAACCTGATCATAGAAGCTGGAAATCACCTTCTGGAGGAGCATTTAACATGCCAACAGACTAGAGCAGAAGCATAAAACAGTAAGCCACTTAGTTATTAAAACCTCAGTACCTCACTCTAGATAAAGGTCCTCGTTTTCCAGATAAAGTGACTACATCAAATCCTGTTCTCCTGCCACCTTCTCTAACTTCCTCTGTGTAAAATCCATCAATGGGAATGCCTGAGGATTTTAGAGCTTGAGTGACTTTCTGGATCAAAGTAGTCTTTCCAACTCCTAAAAACAGAGAAGAAACAAACAGCACACAAGATTAATTTTCTACACTAAAAGCCCATCTTTAACTACCACAGTAATTGCAGGAAGATTTAATTTTGCAAATTGTTTCTTTTTAAATGGTAGGAAGGAACAGAAGCACCTTTTAAAGTTCACCCTGTACTGATACTGTAACGTTTTATTAGCCTTTAGGAAGTGTGACTACAGTCACAACAGAATGGTACAAGTATGGCAGGCTATCACTGAGATTGTCAGCCCCCACAGTGTGTGGGCAGGCCACAAAGCCTGCCCCAACTCAAGGTAAATACCCACGAGCAGTACTGGCACACAGCTGAAAGCCAAGCTAGCTCAAAGACTGATAGATCAATCTCCCTTTCTACTACTGCTATTCAACTACTTTTTAAGAACAGAGCCGAGTTCATCCCCCTTTCAGACCGTAAGGCCAAAACTGATTGCCATTACCAGGAGCCTGACAGGCACAAAGTACACACTACTTCTAGTCATGTCCTAGGACTCGGAAGAACTCAGTGTCCCAAAGATACCAGGTCCTACACAGCAAGAAGGATTTCCAACAACAGAAACATGCTTCTTATGGTAACCAAAGCAAGAGAGTTTTAGACTAGATACAGGGGAAAAAACTTTTTAATCATGAGGACAATCAAGCCCTTTAACAGCTTGCCCAGAGCGGCTATGCAGTCTTCAAATCCTTTGAGGTTTTCAGGACCTGACTACATAAAGCCTTGAGCAACCTGGTCTGGCCTCATGGCTGACCCTTCTTTGCACCTCCTGAAGTTCCATCTCATATGAACTACAATCCTGTGGTCCTATAATCTATTTTCTTATCCTAAGAGAGACCCTTAAAACCCTCATCACCGGATGTCTCCTAGTACAGCTTGATGTACTCTCTATGATGTGAATATTGGCCACATTCCAGACATCCTCTCAGTTCCCAGAAAGGAACTCTTTCTTCTCCTTTGACATTGTACAAGTACATCCCTTGACAATCTCCTTTTAAACTCAACTTTATTGCCTCTCACAACATTTAGTGTTATCACTTCATTTTTAATCATTGCTGTAAAAAAGGAGAACGTAGAAAATATCCTGCAGAATATACCTTCAAATTCCTGGAGAGAAGGAACTTAGATCAAATGTTAGGTGCCTAAAGATGCCAACAGAAATCATTTCAACATGCACATACCAAATTCCTCCTTTTGATTTCAAGCAGATTAAGGAACGACTTTCTTAACAGTCAATATCAATGGCAAAATGTTCTGTGGCTTCAAGGGCACCTAGTCAAACTATTAAGTAAACTTTTCAAAACCAAAGCCAACGGTATTCCTGGCATTTGAACAACAATAAAATGACAAATGTGGCACCATCAGTATTTACCATCTTTCCGATGACTTGTCTCTATAAACAAATTTATATTAATTTGGCTAAGTAAATTTGTTATCTCTAATTTGGTTACCATCATTCAGTAAATTGCCAGGGAAAGGTTAAAACAATTCAAACTAAGTTTAAGAAACCTTAAAGTTGCACATGTCACTAATCAAAACAGTACATCCAATTTCACTCCAACAAAGAGAGGCAGGGCCTAAGCAGGCCTAACCTCCGTGTCTCCCGGCGGGCTGCCTGTATTTAAGCGGCTGGGAAGGCAGAGTGAGGTGGGTGGAATGTATTGCTGTCCTGGCTTAGCAGCAGCATCTTAAATTAATTCCAGACAACACAGGCGTCTACAAAAGGTTCACAAAAAGGAGCATCAGCCCCACTGCTTTACACCCAGACCACAAAAGAAAGTTTGGCAATCTGGTTTATTCCTTATCAACCTTATAATTCGACCCTCATACTATATCCCATTCCACCTCCACTAGGATCAGATTCCTCTACCATGGTAAACTGCTCCATCACTTCAATCCCAGCTGTCCCACCTGGGACACCAATTATTGCTTAACTGAGCATTACTTAAGTTGGAAGTCCTAAATCACTACAATTAAGTTACAGAAAACATTAATGCTAAGAAGTTATTAATGGCTGCAGGTGAACTGAAGGAGGATTATTTGACCACAGTTTTTTTCCCCGGTACTGAACTGCAGAGCAGGAGCCAGGGCCAAAACTGTCGCGTCTGGAAATGTCCGTGGCAGGGGACTGGATCGAGAGCTAAAAGGGACTTTCATTAACAACAAATTAACGAACACAGGAGCTCTGACCTCAACAGGGGCCGCCCGGGTAGGGGAACAGCTGCAGTCCTGCACGCCGACACCCGGGGCGACCCCGCAGGCAGCCGCCGGGCCCCGCTGCAGCA
>NW_008607470.1:16900-41449 GCF_000691845.1 Merops nubicus | reverse complement strand
CGGTGTGCTTCCTTCCCGCAGCGCTCCCAGAGCACTTTCGCGCCTGGGGGTCCGTTCCTCCGCCCACGGTTCCGCCTTGGGTCGCGGGGCTGAGGCAGCCTGTGTGATCCCCCACTGCCCCTTGGGAAGGGAAGGAGGGCTGGCCGCTGCCCGCCGAGGCGCAGCTCCGTGCCGAAGCGGGCACGGCCCAGCCGCACACGAACGGGATGGGTGCGCTCTGCTGACTGCCCCGCGTCACACCCCGAAACCGGCCATGCCTTTGTCTCGTGTGGCAATAAGGCTGGCAGAGGCCTGAGGTATTGCTCCATCAGGAGCCAATCCGTGCAACTAGCCGACCAGGGACCTCTGCGTGGTGACCAGGCCAACTCACTCTTAATGTTGTTTTGAGTTGACTCAAATTTCAGAGTTCTTCGGGTCCTGTCTTCAAAGGCTGCATTCAATAAAATTCAAGGTAATGTATTTGTATGTGGAAAAAAATTGATTGTACTTCATTTCTGACTGTTAACGTCTCAAAACGTGGAGCTTTACATTAAAAAGCACGTTGAAAGTAAACATTTTGAATTCTCAACAAAAACAGGAAGGTACTATTTGGTATTCAAGCATAGTTTGCAAAGAGGGCAAGTCAATTTTTTATGGTAAGTTACCAGTCTGTTACGCTGGCCCCACAGCTGTAATGTGTCTGAAGTTAAACACGGAGACTGAGTTTAGACTACAAGAAAATAAATACATGCAGCCCTGCAATTAAAAATACCTGGTTTTGTTTGGTATCTTTTATTTCTAGCACTTTTGTTTTCAAAACTTTGGTGGCTAACTATGGGGTTTGATGTTGTAGCATCCATTTCTATTTTGGGTCTTTTTGCCCATTTGTCTCAAAACTTCTTTGATTCTCCAGGAAACATTACCAGCTGGCTGTCAGTCGATGGGTAAATGCTAGCACCAGGCTGTCACAGGACTCCTGCATCCCATGCTCCATCCCTCTTGGAACAGCTGGAGTTCAAATGGGGCAGTAACAAGCATATGGAACAAATATTGATCCCTGCTGAAGTCTGATATCTTTAGCCTTTATTTTCTAAATTAACTGTTCTCTTGATTCCTTTTTTACACTTTTAATTAATTTTTAATTCAGAAAGTGAAAATTCTTATTAACCTAATGCAGAAGAGACTCATTAGTCAGGATAAGAGTATGAGTGAGATGTCTCTGAAAACAAACCTGAGCTGACAGGACATTTCAAGCAACTGTTTGAATTCTTCCATCAAAGAAAATACCTTTGCAAGTTAAAACAAATCTCTGATAAGGCTTTCTGGCTAGCTTATCTCTCATCTCCCAAAATAGCTAAGCCCTTTTTGCTCCAGGCTGGTTTACAAGGAGAGGTTGATTTTTCTCCACCTTTGTGAAAATGCAGCAGCCTCTGAGAAGGCAACCAGCTGGCTTGTCCCTCCCTTGAAGGCGACAGGTGGTTACAGTGAGTAAGAATATTTTCCAGTGTTCTTTCCTACTTGAGGAGGTGAACGGAAAGAGCTTTTCCCTCACTTCGCAATGGGAACACGTACTGTCTCTATGGTTACAAATCAATAAATGTCATTAAGCCTAGAATTTCGAGAGCCATCGGAGGTATTGTGAAGGCACAGCATACACTCTCCTACATGATCTTCTTTGGGTGGTGCTTTGAGTCTCCTGCACATTCACAGCCTGGTACAACTAGGGACATGGTGTTGCACTGCAGTTGGTTTTCAGCTGGATTGATGGGTTGAGCAGACACCCTCCAAGCCTCAGAGATCACTGGAACAAAGCAGGTGTCTGGATGTCAGGGGTGGAGGCAGGAGCAAAACCATGCTTCCCACTGGCTGTGACTCTCAGATGAAGCCACTTGCAAGCCAGCAATTGATAGTTCTCATGTTAAATCTGCAGCACACCTATCTCATAGTTTGGCCTGCGCCACATCGCTGAGGGATAAGCACGAGGCAATTTTTAATGCAGTTTTTAATCGTTATTGCATTGTCACAAGCGTTACTGCTTCATTTTATATGGTTTAAGTGACTTATCTTGGTTAACTGCAAGTGTCAATGACTTGCAGTGATCCAGAGATTTCAATTCCTCTGGAAGTCATCTGTTTTTAGCAGCACAGGGCTCATTAGCCTCATGCCTCAGTATCCATATTAGCTCACAGGCAGGGCCCTGAAATTACAACAACAAATTGTGTATATCACAGCTAATTTTTAATCTCTTTTTTTAAAAACTTAAACATCTTCTTGGGCCCAGAAATTTTCCTTTAGATCAAACCCACTCCCCCAAATACAGCAGCTGAAAGAGACGAGGGATCTCCTTTTCAATTGGCCATGGTTTCACACTCAAGCTGTGCACAGCTTGCTTTCCAGGGCAGCTGAAAAAGTGGATTCTGTGGGTAACTCTTTTTATTCCTAGCTGGATGCTGGGAAGCTGAGTCTAGGGTGTTTTCAGGTCAGGTCTCTGTTACCAAGTCTCCTGGCACAGTTGTGTCCCCCAGAACTGTGATGAGATAGGATCCTTTGACGGAAGAGCTGTGCCAGCAGAAGCACCTTGTGCAGCTGTAGGTGTAAGCAGAGAAAACAGCGCTTTTGTCCAGGTAGCTTATTTCACTCAAAGAAGCTGGAATTTGCTTTCTTAGCAAAAGCATGTTTTCACTGTTAGAAGCTGCATCTACCCTGGAAACATTTGCTATTCCAACCATGTATTGGAGCTATGCTGTCAAAGCTGTCCTGGCTTTCAGCTAGCTGAAGTATCCTGACTGTTCCAATACTCAACAGAGTCAATTGCATTAGCCAAAATCTCAAGCTTTAGTATGACAGTATGTTCAATTCTGGAATAAAGCACTGCACAAACAGTTTCTAGTTGTCAAATCAATAATGTAACCTTCCTCCTCATGTTCAAATTCCCCTCTAATCCCTTCCTAAAAAGGAGAGGAGGAGAGATACAGTGCCCAAAGAATTGACTTAGTCCACAATAGCCGAAGTACAAATGGTCCCCAAACTGTACCCCACAGTCAACTTCTCACCTCAGTTGTTCCATCCCTGACTCTTCCTACAGCCAAGCTGCTGAAAACACTCTAAAGAAAAGCCCTGAACACTGAACTGATAGAAGTGATGCTGCCTTGGCTCTGCTGTGCTGGGCAGACAGGTCCTCTCAGCCTGAAGTGCTTCACACCAGCGGTTTTTCTCTAGAGTTTCTAGCTTAAACCAAGGAAAGAACAAGGCCATTTAAGAAATGGCATGGCATTGTTTCAGGTACATGTAATCCTCTGAGGCAGGGTTACCTGCAGGCCCAAGAACCTGCAGCTACTGTATGGTGTGACACTGTAGCAGGAAGAGGCAAAGCACATCAACTTTCCATTTGAGAACATGAGATCTAGGGATTAGTAGTGATATCTGTCTGTGAAGAGTGTTCCTGAAGGCTGGCTAAAACTGAGTCTCACAGAAAGTGCTGGAGAGAAGTTGCCATTTCACACTTGTGTTGACCATGCTGTCTTTGGTAAAATTCTTGGTGTGGCCATTACCAGCCTATTGAGGTCACCAGTCTTGTGTGTTTTATCTGTAACCTTGTGCAAATAACCCCTGAAAAAGCAAGAAAAGGCAAACTCAATTTCTTTTTCAAGCGGGGCAAGAAAGCTTCCTATAAAACTTTACATACCCATAAGGGTGAAAAAATAGTTGAGTTGAAGGAACTTCTCCAGCCTGAACACTGAGATGGATCTCAGAAATGTGTCAGTGGGTATCTGGAAATCACAAAAAGTATTACTAAGGAGAAGTTGCTGCATAGTTTATGTAGAATATGAGTGAGATATTTTCATCTCTGCTGAAAATACAGACATGTGGCTTGCATGATGATCAAAGCAGGAAAGAGCCGATGAAGTACTGCAAAATGTTGTCAGAGGAAAACAGGCATGGTGGATACAGGCAGGACATAACAACCCTGCTAGAAACTCAGTTTGTGGCATCTGCCTAGTCTGAAGGAGACTTTTCTTCTAGAGGCAGCCAAATTAATCTCTGTACAACTCATACTGCTAATCACATCTGACCTCATCTCAAATACTGCGTCCTACTGCACAGAAATTACCCTCTCCACAGTTCCAGGGAAGGAAACAAGAGATGAAGAGGTGGTGGATGTATCTCAGTTCTCAGTGTAACACGGTAGAGGCTCCTGAGGCAACCTCCCAGACAGGTGGTGGGTTTGCACAGTGCCAGAGCAGCTGACTAGCTGCATTGGCACTGCCGGGTCCCTGTGCAGCCCGGCGGGCAGAGGCAGCGCGGCACAGTGCCAGCCCCACTTCCTGAGCCGCGGACATCTCTACCCAGCATGCTGCAGGCAGAGCTGTGGTGACTTACTCCAGATCGCACAGTGAGTCAGTGTCAAAGGTAGCTCAGTCGGCTGGCCTCCAGGCTCAGGCTTTAACCAGCCTTCGGGAGAGGAAAGCAATTCTACTTCAGACATTCCTGAAATACAGGAGGGCCTGGAGGTCGGTGGGGGAAGGCAACAACATCCTGCCTAGACAAAGCAGGAACTGCGTTTGCATCCCATTTCCAAGAGCCGGAGACACGTGCACCTTGTTTGTTCCTGGACTGGCTTCTCTGAAGTGTTATTTGCCGGTGACTCACTGAGGTGGGAAACAAGGCCAGGCTCCCAGGTGTGTGCAGAGTAGGAAGGGACGAGTTCAAGTGGCAAGCATCAGGCAAGTTAATTGCTCAAATTGACTAAAATCTTCTGCTCTAGAGAAATAAGAGGTGATAAAATCTTAGGGTCTGACTAGGATAGTCACCAAGCTGTCTTACTGTATCCGTCAGTGTGACACTTGCCATGCTCCAAGCCAAGTGACAGACAACTGTAACAGAGAAATTCCCTCAACAGCAAAACCTGTTACTGTTAAGCAGGTATTCTTTATTGCGGCGCTGGGGCGCAGGGGATTGCTCCACCTTACGTGCGCGCATCCGAAAGCTGAACGCTAAACTTTTATTCAAGTTACACCTATCTATCCATGACAATTCCCAGAAAGCCCCACTCCTCTCCAGGAGTCAACCGCAATCGCCGCCGCCGTGTCAGCTCGTGATGTCGCGGTCTCTGGCGCCATCCAGCGCCCGAACGTTATTACTGCAGACGCTCTGGCTGTCGTTCTCTTCCTCCGGGGGGCGTTCCGTACTCTTCATTACTTGTCCTTCGGATGAACTCTGCCAGCGGCCTTCGGCTCATGCTCAGTACATAAATGTCTACACAAACAGCTCGTTATAGCCTTAAGTATAGCCTAAACATTCTGCTTCAAAACAATATGCTACTGATGAGGGTTAGTACACGGGTTAAAGAGAATCTGATTAAAATCAGTACATGGGCCAGAAAGTTTTTGGAAAAAAATTGTTTACATTTAATTGCAATGCACAGGGTTCTCCTGGGTCAAAGGACAGTTTCTTTCTACTCTTCGTTAAGCCTCTAACATTAAGCAAATTTCTGTTAAACAATTTCTCCTTATTCAGTCCCTCTTACAGTACATGCATATACTTTAACATATACATAAGTCAACACAAGCTAGATTCACTAATAATTCAATAGCCTTAAGACATAAGCCTATTTAAAAAAAAAAAAAAGAAATAAATTCTTACACTGGATATTAAAACACGAGTTTGATACATATTTTATTTTTTTAAATAAATAAGATTCAAGGTGAAAACTATAAACATTTGCTGTTAAAACTTTAAAGAACATAAAATCACTGAACTGATGGAATTTCATGTGAACATCTGGAACAAGAATTGGCTGAACTGGACCAGCTTTTGATAGAAGTGATTTTTCTACATGTGCAGAAAGAATATTGGAGCTGAACAAGCTAAATAACCTGAAACAGAAATAGCAGTAAGTTCAAAGCCAAGAAACTAACAGGGAACTGAACACCAAAAAGCTTGTGTTCCTCGCTGAGCTGTGAGTAAACGCGAGGAATGCAAGCAGCACATTTCTCAATGCTTATGTTCTGCTAAGCAGCAAGTACTTCAATTCACTAGCTTGAAAATGATCTTCCTAAATCAGTTATATTTTCATGAAAAATATACAGTGGTGAGCTTTGCATAGTTTCTTTTGTGGAGAGCATGCTTGTAATGGTCTGTGTGTTTAGTTAAAAATACTGAGGCAGAGAGGGTTTTTGAACAGTGTGTGTGCACTGAGACCTGAGCCATGAACCAAGCCGGATGCTGAGTGTGTGAGCACCCGCACAGGGTGCTTGAAAGCAGGGAGCTTTCACCCCTGCACACAAGTGCTGCAGAGGTAAAACACTGGACTCTGCCATGTAAGCTCTCTGCTTTCTCATTCCTGTGTGAGATGGGTACATATTTTTCTTTGCCCTCGGCTTAGCTTGATTTGCTGTGTGCTGGTGTGGGCAAGCTGGCTTCAGGCTGGCTTCACTTACCTCCTACAACCCACGCTTATTTTTAGCCTCAGGACACTTAGATGTGTATGCGTACTTTTGTTAGGGGAGAGTGATTGATAGCGATGAAATAAATATGCAATACATACGCTCTTAAAAGATGTTTCTAAACAATGCACCAAATTGACAGCAGTGTATTTTCTGTGGCAGCAGGTGACCCCTCGGAAAGACATGGAAGGGGGTGTATGGCACAGTTAGTCACAGCCCTGAGAGACAGGATGGCAGAGAGTGACTTGATGAAACACCATCAGCAACATGGTCGTGGCTCAGGAGTCCCAGTGCTTCTCTTGGGGCTTGCCATGCCACCTCCCTGCCCGTCCAGGCCTGAGGGGCTTGCTGACCAACTGCCAGACAAAACTCCTCCAAATAAACAAAGCAAAACAAAATTTTCCTTGAAGCAAAAAAATTAATTTAAGCAATGGCTTAAAGCCCCTGAGGCCCCTCCTGACACTGAGACGGGATCCGTGAGCCAGGACAGCAGATACAGGGCTGGCCACATGGCTGAGTCTGAGGATGGTGGTAAAATGGCATCCTGGCCTGTTGAGGCATGGGGGACTGTGTTGGGGTGGTTGAGGCCTGCTGGTGCACCTGGGGCATGACATGACCCCAAAGCAGGAGATTTGGCCATGTGTGGCTGGGGCAGAAACCTTGCCAGCTAACTAGAGCAAGCTCATGGCAAAAGTGTGGCTTGGGGTACCTCTCAGCCACCTGATTCATCAGATGGTGGCAGTTTAACAAGCTCTTCCTTGACACCTCCCCTGCAGATGCCCAGGCCTAGGTCCTGCCAGCTTCTTTTCTTCAGCTGCTGGCCGATACACCCATTATCTCTGTAGAGGACCATCAGAGACCTGCTGCTATCTGGGCTGGCTGAGGCCACCCTGCTCCCCAGCCCCCCCTTT
Organism: Merops nubicus; assembly: GCF_000691845.1. Taxonomy (NCBI): domain Eukaryota; kingdom Metazoa; phylum Chordata; class Aves; order Coraciiformes; family Meropidae; genus Merops; species Merops nubicus. The sequence goes on along the minus strand of NW_008607470.1, from coordinate 34,113 downwards.
CATGGGGGTTGAAGTGCTCCTGGCTTTGAACATGGTTGAGTGAGGTTTTGGTGGGCAGCTGTTTCAGGGTCTATGGCCTACCTAAGCTCTGCCTGAGGGCACCTACCCAGGGTTGGGGGGTGGCTTTTCCCCAGGGCAATCCTGCTGCCACACTACGGATAAGGCAAAGCAAAAGGAAGCACCTTAGGCGAGGCTTTTGTCAATGTTAGAAATCATCAACAGAAGCCAGCAGCTCTGCTCTCCAGTCCTCCAGCCCAGCACCGCATATCTCCCCCGGGCTCTGTGTGCTGGAAGGACATCCTTTGGCATTACATCATGAACTCCTGTTAACAAACTCGTTATAAGAAAGTTACTGCACGGTTTTTCAAACCAAACCCACCACCTCCTGCAAACGCTTGAGGTCACTGGGAGTGTTTTAGTAATACAGGACAGAAACAGCACTGCATTCCTTATGATAAAGAGTGATGGAAAAACAACTTTAAAATCATGGGCCTTTCATGACCTCGGTTATCATTCAGCCCACAGGAGCCCTAACAGCTACGGAAGTCAGTCTGGGCTGTCAGCTACCAAAGCTGCATTAAGTATGTGGTGATATTTTTAAAATTAAATGTCTTATTTTACATATAGAAGGATATTAAGGAAAGCCATACTCCTGCTTCCCATAAAAATTATGCAGCCTATTGCTCCTTCATTAATAGGAAAACACACATCAAAGGAGAACTGGGAGGCTGACATGGGCCCCCCAGTGACTTCACCCAAAATGAGTTTCAGGCAGTTTCAAAAAATTGGTTGCATCCAACCCAAACATAGCCATGGTGTTTCCAAATAAAGGAGTATTGGAAGTGAGTTCTTGCTCAACTTAGAGTTCACATCATGACCCTCCCCTGATGTGGGTCTCAAGACTGATTTAAACTGGAATTTGCTTACAGCAGGGAATCAGCTAGCCTGAGTGTTGTGCAGGCCTTCCAGAATACTTCTGGAGTTTCATGGGGGAAATAACCTCTGTAAATAATAATTTGAACTTCCTTCATCAGTGCAGTAGTTTTGTGAAAATGGCTGAATAAGACTCTACAGCCTATTGCTATTGAGAGGACAAGAATAAAAGGAGGTAGCCTGGGATGAAATGAAGGCGGGGGGGACAAGCATAGTGTACTTCCAGAGTAAGAGTGCACCCTAGATGGATGTTCACCTTTTTTAGTGACTCAGACTCTACAGGAAAAGTTTGTACATGTGTCCCACTGTCCTTCACTGCCTGGGCCAGGGGGCAGCAGCTCCTCCAGCAGGGCAGCATAAGGACAAGGACTGAGGAGGCAAGGACAATGTCAAACCAGAAACGAATCTCAGCAAGAAGAGATGCCAAGAGACACAATTACTATCTGCAGTCATATCACCCTCGCCTTTCTCCTCCATCTCTTGTAGTTACTTGCTTTCCATTGGAATACATAAGCAGGTTCTGGAGGCAAGAACCTACAACATGGGGTTATATGGTGTCCTATAAATGTATATATATGTGTGTTATATGGTGTCCTATAAATGCAGGGCACCACAGAGTTGCGTTTCCATCTTTATGAGGTATATACTCTGATGGTGCAGAAGCAGCAAGTGCATCTCTTTGGCAGCTGAAATTTGCAGCTGCACTATGTTCAGTGAGGGTTGATATCATTTATTTGCTGGTGCCCTGCAGCATATCTGCCTATCTGCTTGAAAGTTCCCACTTCATGAAAAACAGTTCCTCCAGCTTTTTAGATAAGCTCTGTAGCTTGCAGGAGGGGGAAATGCCAAAACAGCACAGAATGATATTTAAAGCAAAGCACTACCCATCAAAGCAGGCAGATCTGGAGGGCATGTTTCTGAACCTAAGCTAGCACAAATTTTGGAATAACACTCTGCTGCATATGCACTGGTACACTCACTGGGGATTTACTTGGCTCTGTAGCCATCCATATCTGTCACTTAAATTAAAAATTTCCTATGGTGACACATTAGGCCAGATGCTGAGAACAACAGTGCCATTGCCATGATTTTGTGTGGCTATGCAAACTGGGGGACAGGCATGGTACCCACGAAGGATCCCCACCTTGAGCCACTGGGGCTCCTTGCACGTTCCTGGCCTCTACTACACACACAAGACAGTGAATCTTTTGTTCCCGTCTGCTTTCTAGTAATGGAGACCAAGATTTTGAAGAATTCCAGAGAAACTCAAATACTTTCTCTGGTCTTAGTGCTGTCTCTGTGATGGGAACATTCTGGATGACATTTTAGCAATAGCACTGCTCAGCTGAATAACTGGCAGTAAACAAGGCACTGTTGAGTCCTGACTTTGGGAATCTCACTTAACTAGAGGTGGATTATTATTTTTTTTTATAGAATGCTTTAATCCTAGATATATCTCAAAGTAGCTGATGGCAGTTATATCTGGCCATGAATAATAGATTGTCAAGGTGTCTTGGGGGCTGCAAAAGGGCACTGTCCCCTTTAAATTGCTTAAATCACTTGTTGCAGGATCCTAATTTAAGACTCTGCTTGCCATGGAATGAATGAAATGCACCTCACCCAAATGAAAGCAACAATACAATTTATTAAGATAGATGAATGGTTTAACAATGTTTAGTATATTTGTTGAACTAAAGCAAGGAATCAAAGGTTAATCAAGGTTCAGTTTGATGGCAAGGTCACTACATTATTTACTACAAAGCAAACTGACTAAAGAAAAGCAATAAGATTACAGTAGTTGTGTGAGGAAATATATGCATATACACGTATGTATATATGTACATGCACAGTAAAAATTAAGAGGATGAAGAGTCAGGTTAGGGTGATTACCATGGGGATTCAGAGTGGAAGGGGGTAAGGGTGGCCCTCTCATTAAGTTACCAGGGTTTCAGAATAGACACCCTTGCTTTCTAAACCCCTTCTCAGAGAAAAGCCTAGGTGTGGCTAAATCAAAATCTTAGACTCGGCCAACAGTTTATGACTAAAACTATCAGGGAGAAGTGGGATAGTGTAGGTCAAGGGTAATCCTCCTGTTCGATCATGAGGTTCAGAATAGACCCCCTTGCCTTCCAAACTCCCTTGGAGAATAAGGTTAAATCTACCTCCAGTCCCAGACCTGGGTCAAGGTTTTATGCCTAAGGAAATTTGGGTATTGGGACTTGGGCGTGGTGCTTAGTGCAACATTGTGCCTTTTGAGGTGATAGCAGCAATTCCAGTATATTGACACTGATACAGTAACTTACAAGCTAGCAGTGCTTAATCCATCATCATCAAGTGGTTATAATAAATACAGTGATTCACATTAGATTTGATTTAAGTTGCTAAGCAGAAGCAAATCCCACACACACACAGAGGTACATACAGGTGTAGAGGTTAACCTATAAGTAAGATGCTATCTTTCTGCAGATTAAAGGATCCTCTAAAAAATCCTGGAGATTGTGAAAACTCACATCTCCCTTTCTCAGCATGTTACAAGCAGATGGCAATTCCCTTTGTCGGTCTTTGTAGGCAGATGGTGGTTCCCTTCATTGGCTTTTCCAGTGGATGGTTAGAGTCTGGCCTGAAAGGCATCCCAGCTCAGGAGGAGATGCCAAGACTCATCTTGCTGAGATCCCAGAGAGCTCCCATGGGCCTCACTTGAGTATCAGTATTGCAAGACAACTGACTCTGGTCAGTACCAGCCCATACTTTTCCACTGTGGCCATTAATCCTGTCAGGCCAGCTTGGCTCTTCCCCAACGGCGCCGAGGTCTTTCATTGTCTCCTGTCCAGAGTATTCAGGAGCTATGGATATAGTTGGGGTGCTCACCTATTCCATCTTGCTGTCTCCATCTCTGGGTGGCACGGGGAAATTTTTTTAGTTCCAGGTGGACACATAAGGTCAGAATGTACCAGGCAACAGAATGTACTGAGCTTTCCCAGACTCCTACATCATGAAATTAAGCAGCAAAAGTTTTTTGCCGTTTGTTTGTTTGTTTGTTTGTTTGTTTTGTTTGGGTTTTTTTTATTTTATTTTATTTTGGTTTTGGGGTGTTTGTTTGTTGGTTGGTTTTTTTTTGTTTTGCAAAGCAGCCTCGGGAGAGGCTGTACCACCACACAAGGTCAGGTGCAAAACAGAGGTTAGCTACATCTGACAGAAGTGTGTAGATTCAGGTACTTCTACACACCGCCTTCTCTTTTTTTCTCTTGACATTTCAGACCTCTCTTAGTCGTAGAGATGAACATTGGTTTTTGCTCTGCACACTGCAGGCAATGTACTACAATCACCTAAGGGAACGGTTACAAGTTCAAACCCAGCAATCCCTCAGGTAAATCTGCAGTTCCCAAGCAGCCACAAAAATCTTTTCAATGAGACACTGAAGTCTCTGTAGTCTGTAATAATGTGTGGGCATAGCACATCTACAGCTGCCATTGGCACTATGCTGTGCTGCAGAATCACATCTTCTGTGCATCATTACTTAGGGTTGAATATTCAGCTTAGAGAAGACAGGTGGGCGGGCTATTGTGAAACAGGAGGTACTGTATATAGCAGCACAGCACTGCTATGGAAGTTCCGAAAACAATTCTTACATTTTCCCATCAACACTGGAACTGGTTTCCCAAATAAGCTGCTGTTTATACCAGAACTCCTCTCCCATCAAGATTTTCTTTTCTTTAACTCCTTATGTGCCTGCAGAAATAAATTAGTTGACCCTTCTCCAAGTACAACCTCAACAACGGATAAGACTTTGAAGAGCCTGTTGATACCTGCTTTATCACTTACCATACCTACCTGTGGTAAGACACTGTAAGAATTGTATCCATGTACTCTGTCTGCTTCTGATCAAACAGGCTATTTCAGGTGCAGCCTAAAGGCACTCTCCTTTCCAGGGATGCGACAAATAAGCTGCAACATCAGGGCATTTTAGTACCTAGAAAACACACCTTAGTTTGGATTACAAAGTCACCTCAACTAGGGAATATCATCTTGAGCTACCGAAATCCACATTAGTTCAGCCTCTCCATTTATATTTTTAGGGAACAAGCTCGGGATTAGGAATGCTTCACATTTGAATTCAGTATTAGGTAGAATTGTCAGACTGACAGCAGTGCACCAAAATAACATTTTATTGATCCAGTTTAACCACATCCTCTGATAACCTGCACCTTTCCAAGGAAAAAAAAAACTGTCCATATCTTACTAGAATTGTTATATGAACAGAAATAAGCACATACTGTCTCAACTGTATTACAAAGTATGTATTAGTTTCAACATAAATATTTTTCTTTCTTGTAACACTCTTTTAAACCAGAAAAATTCACAAATAGTAAAGGGAGAATCTAATAAACTGAGAGCCACAGTATTGATCAATGACAGCAAAGGTTACATTTTGTTTTATTTTTTAATGAAATCCAAAAGGAATCAAAAGATAGTAGTTTGATTCCACACAGGTATATAAATCCTGTGAAAGAATTAATATGCTCCTCCAGTATCAACATCTGCACCATTTTCAAACTAATGCAGTTAAAAAAGGAAGCATGTTGCAGAAAGTCTGTATGATTTTCAGTTATTTATTTACCTATTTGTTTTAGCTACAGTATTTGTTTTACTTAGAATTTATTTCTAGAATAAAATAGAAAATAAAAAATACATATTACAATGGCAAAAAAATGGAAATTCTCAAATTTCATTTATACAAATAGACTTCTATCAATCCTTAGAAAGTACCTGTTTATTTTTTTCCACTTTGCTCCACAATATAGCCCCAAATTCATTTTCTGTGAAGAAACAGGAAAGTTTATTCTAATAAAGCTAGAGAATAGATAATTTTGGCCCCATGTATTTAAAAAAAAAAAAAAAAGTTGAATGCAGGAAATCACATGCAAGTTAAATGCAAACAAATTTATAGACTTAAAAAAAAAAATTAAAAAATCGTTCCAACAAGCCGTTCTAGAAAACCAGTACAAGATGTCACAAAAAAATTTAATAATTTGCAAAATGATTCATATCTGTAAGATATAAAGCTGTTCTGTCAAAGCACAGGAAGTCAGTGCACAATGAAGTGACATATTCACTTGGGAAAGGGCAGTTACCAGAGAACAGAAGTGTGACACCTAGTGCATGCCATATTCATTTGATCAGACACAGATTGCCTATTGCTCACCTTCAGTGGTAAAACAAATGCAATAGTCCTGATGGTTTTAACCATATAGTGCCTGCAAAAAGGCTGCAAACTTATCAACTATCTTCAAATGCTTTCATTACCCAAATTAAATAAAAAGAAAAGTTATGCTTTTATGATATATAATAAATATAAAAATTTGTCTAAACCTTTAATACCGGAGATAAAGAGATCCACCTTATATATTAATGTTATAGTGTTCTAATACAACCTGTTAAGTGCCACGTTCTTGAGTGATCTGCTGTAACTGTGATACAATTCCTGCAAAAGCTGTCCCCCAAAAGAGGATTGGTCTATATAGCATTTACTTACAGACAGCTCTATATTACACATATTGTAAAAAGTCACAGACACGAGCAATAGAAAAATCACCCTAATCTCTCAAAAAAATATGGAAACTATAAAAAGATACTATAGAATTTTAGGATTTTTGTACTAACAGACAGTGCTAGCCTCACTTTGAAACAAAGAATCTATCCAAACTTCTCTAGTGATAAGAACAAGGTGCTTTATTAGAGTTACAGCATTACTTTTCTCAGATTCTATGCACTGCCCTTCTAGTAAGACATTACAAATAATAAAAAATAGTAAAAGATTTTGTTGCTCTTTTCTTACACCATTATCATGTTTGAGTACTGAGGAAGTGACTATTTTTCTCAGAAAATGATCTTCTGATTGTTCTGGTGATCTAATTCAAATCCTTTCTACCCAGAACTGTGTGCTTTATTTTCACTTTGTACTACAAAAATTGCACTTTTGAAAAGGGCAAGGAATCACAATACCTTATTTTACAACTGTAGTGTGTGCAAATCATAATTTCAATAAAATTTAATAGTTACAAATATCCTTAAGCTGTGTAAGTACAGTAGATTCTACAGAAATGAATACAGATAATCAATATTCTACCATTTGAAACAATAACAATAAATAAAAGTCTAAGCATTAAAACTAAGAAAAAATACTCTGGTACATTGCACAGTACCTTTTAGTTAAAGCTTCTTAGCAAAAATATAGTAGTGTGTTTTAAGCATTCCAGTTACAGATGGTTCAGTATTAAAATTTCAAGGTTTCCCCATCATGAAAAAAAATATTGCATCTTTCCTTAGGTGCAGCAGGAACTCTCTCTGAACAAGGCTTCAGTCTTTAGAAATCTATAGACAGTAACTATGAATTCAAATGAAACATTACAAAATTATAATACAGTACTGAGGATGTACGGTTGTTGTGCATTATGGATTTTACATTCCTTCTTATTTTGAAAAAGCAAAACTAGAGAGCCCATTGTATATCACTGAGTTCAGCTGGATCTCCAAGTCCTCCATCAGCCTCCAAGTAATTCATAAGAGCCGTCATAGCAGTGTCATCATTTTCACATATTGCATCAAAATCCAGCTGGGAACTACCACCTATAAAATTATTGAAACATTAAAGTAAGCAGTACAGAGGATGAACAATAAGGTATCTTTCAAAACAAGTTTGTTTTGAAACAGCACCATCATTTCAAGTCGAGGCAAATGTTTAAGAAATAAAAATCAATCAATAGAAATAATGGCTGTCCACAGACAGTTATAAAGACATGTAGCTTGATTTAAGAAGAAAACTTAAGTCTTACCAACCCATTGGCTCCAATGGCTCATTTATGAAACTTCTATCCATGTAGTGAAGTTTGTGTCACTGAAGTAGAAAACTGCTTTCTACTTTATGTCACTTGAGTGGGAAACATGATCACGGACCTGAACTGTCATCGGATGTACTATGCTACATGAACTCCTGAAACCCTACGAGTTACTACATGTTAGCTCTAGAAACCAACACTACACCCTTGCCTTTAATGACAGAGGGTAAAATGCTTGAGCTCAAGTATCAATGAAAAATGCTTCCTTGCCTATTTTGGATAAACGTTGTTGGTTTTGTATTTTTTTTTTTATTCAAACCCTTATTTGAAGATTTTTTTTAAAATATAAAAAGCTAAACTGGAAGAAAACTATAGGTTACAAATAAAGCTTTAGTAACAAAAATAAAAGATGGAGATGAAAAAGTTTCTAAGAGCTGAAATACACGATAAGTATAAACATTACTTTTATAGCACTTCACTTTTTATGTTGAAAATAATACAACTGCATTCTCCTATTACAGAGGCAGGGAATCCTATATCCAGACAAACTGCTGCCTTTGTGCACGCTGGAACAAGGAGAAAGAAAACAAAACAACACACCCTTCCTGAAATATTTTGAGCAGCCGTTTGTATTGACTATTTATAGTTTCCTATTAAGAAAGAGATGAAGTGCTGAAAGGACAATAGTTCACAGATTACAACAAGTTCCCTCACTGAAACATTCTTCCTTACCCATGTGTCTTTTCTGGAGAGTGAACTAGTAAGTACCTAATTAAAACTGTGGTATGCGAGAACACAATGATGAACTATTGTTACAGGGTGTTATTTTTGTCATGAGACTCAATCACTGATCAAATTTTTCTGTTTGCCTTCCAGTGCTAACACAGTGATAACAACACTTTTAGGAGTCCTCTCATCTTCAGGCAGACAAATCTCTTTACAACTTATACATGGTTGTAAAGTGGCGCACTCAAAAATTACACCTTTTATCAGAAATGTCTTTCCCTGCAACCCCCAAAATACCCACAAGAGAAATGAATCTTACTGAGGAGAGGTTCATTACTGGGAAATGGAATAGCACCCTGATTTTGTTCTGAAGTCTCCAAAACTCCTGTTTCCGAAGAACATAACTGTATCAACTCTTTATTTGGCACCTGAAAAAACAGAAGTAGTAAAAGAACTTAAACAGAATTTCTGACAGAATTAAACCCTAAACTTATTCGCAATGATTGCGGTACAGAAACATAATAGATTGCTGTAAAAGTATTAAGAACTAAATAGAGAAAAAGCATCAACAGGCAGACCTACTGCATTTTTAAATAATTTTTTTTTTTTTTTTTAGAAGTACACATAGCACTGGACTTGGCTTAAATAAAAGATGTTACTTACACATCTGTCAAAGGTACTTCACAGTGACAACATTTGCTTTATTGAGGATCTAATTCAATGTTCAGCAAATAAATTCAGCACAACAAACTGTAGTGGCATATACTTTTCATGTCTAGTACCATAAACTACAAATTCTCAGTGACATCAAGTTTGCCAATGTCAACACATTGTAGCTAAAAGATAACAAAAAGACCTTCATACCCACCACGTTTTATATGCATTAAACTATATGAATTATAAACTTGGATCTTTTCTATTATTTTGCATCTTGTTACCAACAGAATAAAAATCTAAGCAGTTTTAAATTATTTTTTGCACTTCAGAAAAACAAGGCTAGCAACAAAAGAGATGGAAATCACCCTAACCCAAATACACCTCATTTGTTTCCTCTAACACATACATGCAATTTAGCAGGAGAGATTTCTTGGGTTGCCTGACTTGTGTATAGCCTAATAGGAAATTAATGATTTTAGCAACAAACGGGATACCAAAGCACAGAATAAAGAAAAACCTTCAATTTATACAATTAAGTTATCCTTATGATGAGATGGTGCATGATTTAGAAAGTTCAGTATATGTAAGTTGACCATCTCTTAGGGAGAAAGACCTGTGGTAAGGCAAGGGAGAACCGATAACAAAAAAGGGAGGAAGCCAGAACAATCCCTTGTCCAGTATAGTATTGTTAGGAATTGAAAACTGCAATGGGAAGATAAAATGTCTTTACATTGAAAGAAATACACATTCAAAGAAGTACTGATGGAGAAGTAAATGTTTGTTCATAGAGTACACCATATACAACATACAATATATTTAGGGAAAAAATGTTAATTATTCCATAGCTGTGGTTAATAACTATGATATCTACAAGTTTATGGTGCTACCAGCACTACTTGATTACTAAGACAGCATATTCTATCAACTTTTAGAAGACTACTGAAATATCTTTGAAGTAAAAATATTAAATGTTTCAAAACTGAGAACATACAGCATAAATTTTTAAAAGGGTCATCAAGAACATTAAGATTAAAAGTATAAGCGAGGGAAAACAAGATCTGATACTCTATTTAGGTTGTCACACTTAACAGGCAGAAACACTTTTAATCTGTCATGGTTATTCAGCAGAAGTTTCAATGCAATTCCAAATCTAGAAGAGTCCTCATCACACGAATCACTTTAACATATCTGTAGAGCTTCACCTAACAAATGAGTGGAGACTGCAGCCCTCTCAGCCTCAGGAACAGCCCCTTACAGCTTGTACTGATGCCCCTGTAAATGAGGTTGGAATTTCTGCTACTCTTACATCTCTTAAAATACTTTCATAGCTGCCAGGTAGTTGGCAATACCTTACACATTCTCTCACAAAAAAACACAAGTATGGGTAACATGGTTCCAACAGAGGCTTTGAGCTATAGGACATTAACCTTTTACTTTCCAGATATTTACAGACAGTGACATACTCACATTGCTGCAGTTTACAGTTAAAGCTGGAGAAGATGACTTCCTCAAGAGACATGATGGACTTAACTCTCCAGACGGTGAAGAATGCAACCTAAAATCATATGTTTAGTTGATTTACCAAGTCATATTCATCAGAATCTGAAAAATAGCCTGTGTGTTGCAGAACCCACAAGACCTCCCCTGTGACAAAGCATGAGACAGCTAATCTGAGAAAATATTCTCTTAAATCCTCCTGCTCCAAGTTTTGATAACACAAAAAAGCAAAAGAGATCAATAAAGGCCATGGGTCATAACTACTTGAGAACTTTTAATTTTCTGTTGAATCACCAGCACTGACAGACCAAACATATTATTATTTTATTGTATCTGTCTTTCCATATTTTCATAAAATTCCAACTAAAAGTAAAGACCACTTCTTCGTACAAAAGGTAGGAGTACAGCCCTCCAGAAAAATATCTGGGAGGTCTGGTTGATGGGAAGCTCAATGCAAGTAAGCAATGTGCTCTGGTGGCCAAAAGGGAAAACAGTATCCAGGGGTACACTGAGCACAGTGTAGCTAACCAGCCAAAGAAGCGATTTAAGACTCTGTATTGGTGTGGTCTCACCTCGAGTACTGTGTGCAGTTTGGGGCTCCACAATATAAGAAGGCTATTAAAGTATTAGAATGTGTCCAAAGGAGAGCAACAAAGGTAGTGAAAGGACTAGAGGGCATGACTTCTGGGAGGCTGACGATACTAGGTTTGTTCAGCTTAGAGAAGAGGTGCATGAGAGGTGACCTCATTGTTGTTTACAGTTTCCTTATAAAGGAGGGTGGAGAGGGAAGTGTTGATGTCTTCTCTCCAGTGTTTGGTGGTAGGATGTGGGGAATGGCTTGAAGCTATATCAGGGGAAGACATTAGGAAAAACATCTTCACTGAGAAGACAGCCAAGCACTGGAACAAGCTCCCCAGCGATCATGACCCCAAGCCTGTCAGTATTCAAGAAATGCTTGGAGAACGCATGTAGATGTATGGTTTAACTTTTAGGTTGCCCCATGTAGAGTCAGAAATTGGGCTATATGATCCTCATGGGTCCCTTCCAGCCAAGGATATTCTATGATATAAAACTATTCCTTATACCTTTACCATTGTTTCCAGAACTGGTATACTTCTTCACAGGAGATTTAATATCACTACTCTGTCAGATCCAGTTGCAAAAGTGCCAGTGGAAAGAACCACATGGGACCTTGGAAAACTGCTCTGCAGACATCAAAAAATTCTTGGTATTCCTTTACCTGAACCTGAAGTATAAGATCTAAAGTTTCAAGGATGATTTCATTATCCAAAGCTAATAGTTAGGTGACTTGTCCTGTGCTGATGACATGATAGTACCATTATCCTACATCTCACCTTAACAAAAATGGTTGGACTTTCTGAGGAAGCCTCAATTCCTGAAAAGTTGTGACTGAAAACAAACTTTTGCTGTGCGTGTGCAAGCTGAAGTCCTGGAATTAGGGGGCTCAGGGACTTTGTTCAAAATGCTGTTAAATGAATGAATGTTGATATAATGGTAACTGACAGAGTAATACCCTCTCCCTCTATAAGCAAGGCAGGCACTGCTGTGGGTGCACAACACAAGAAATACCGAAGAATATCTTCACATTAAAATTGTTTCTTCCTTCCAAATCCTCAGCTATGCTGTGTGCCTGCTAAAAATATATAGTTTTAGAAGGGTCAATCTTTAAATCACAATTTGAATCTTGTATGAACTCCCATTCGGAATAATACAGTGAACTACTTTTAATCTATAGCTGGGTACTGGGAGGAAATTGCGCTATCCCTTTAGTCTACATTCAGGAGAGTCAGGAAAGGGACAATACAAGCTATGAAAGTGCTCCACTGGGGACTGTTTCAAGGAAAGTGTTCCTAGCAGAGCAACGCTATCAGAAAAACACAGACACTGCTCACAGACAGCTGATTTTCCATTTCCAAATGGTTTATCTACCAATTTCAAAATCACATGAAGAAGCTGCATCACAGTAACACTTCTGAAGTCGTAGTTAAATAATATTTTCAGGAACAAAAGAAACTGCATGCCCAGAACAAAACTATTTATCAACACTAGTGGAGTGTTCTGTCATGCCACTGCTCAACCTAAAAATATTTTGTACATACAACACACTAAAAATGAAACTTGAACAACCACCAGATAATCATGTATATCTCTTCTCTATCTTTACTTAAAAGCCTATTGTATGAGGTCAAGCATTCATTACCTTTGCAATTCTAATATTTCATTTGCAATTTCAGTTCCTATACTTCCAGCACCAAGAACTGTTCCAGAGGACATTCCAGGTACACTTACTAAAGACTGTTTCACAGCATCTACAGTTAAAAAAAAAAATAAAATAAATTTGCAGCAATTTCATTGCACAGCAAGGAAAAAAAATCACCTCAAGGATTCATTTTAAAGTAGGTTTTTTACTATATCTCTTATTTTCAGAAATTAAATTCTCTCAAGCACTAACTCACAGGGGAGCATATTCTAAATCCTATTTGAAATTAAAATGTAAATGAATCATATATTTGTGAAAATTGCTGATCTCCAGTAGTAAAATTAACTTTAATCACTACCACCTCCAGCCTCTCCCACAGACAATATGACACATGAGGAAAAAAAACCCTGTATGTTTCACATACTGAAATCAGTATTAAAAAGAACAAATTCAAAAGCAAAACTTAAAAAAATCTTATAGCAAGATAATAAAACAGCATGCAGAAGTAGGAATCCATACAGAGCAGTAAAATATGTATCGATATTAGTATCACCCTATATTCTATAGGTAAACTCCGAGTATAGTTGCATTTCTTTTTATAGTTTTCCTGGTTTTCTGAAGAGTCTGTGACAGAAGCACAATATCCTATCAATCAGAATCCTAGCTAGAAGGAACAAAATATGCTATAAGCCCTTGTATATCACAGTTATGTGAACAATATGAATTAGTATGCTGTAACTAGAAATTGTCACCAGAATTAGCTTTAAAAAAAAAAAATTAATCCCTTCTTGTACAACAACCTAGAATAAAAAAGTTCCTGGATTGAACAAAGCTAAAATTGTAATGATTGATCAGGAGAGGCACCTGTGACAACTGTAAGAAACAACACTTGCCTTCTGCAGGCTGCGAACTGTAGAGGACCTGTTCTTCAGCTGACTCATTATGACCTCTGAGATATAAATAAATTAAAAACCAAACAAACATACATCAGCACATTTTTCAAAGGCAAAACCCATCATATCTGTTTGACTTTTACAATACTTTACACAGACTGAAAGCTAACATCCTCAAACTAATGAAAAAATGTTATTCCTCACATTTCAACGTTCAATCCTTTGTACTGTTTCTGAAGCACTGGGTGAAATATTTGTTTCCACTTATTCTCCAAATAAAGAAGAAAGGCCAAAAGAGTTGTTCTCTTGTCATGGAATACAGACAAGGCTGCCATTTTTACTCGTAGGAGGGAGACCAGTTAACCAGAAACAACTGTTACAAGGACAGGTCAGTGGCTAACTTCTGTCAGCAGCTGCTGCTTACCTGCCCTACTCTAGATAGCTGCAGATGCTCCCAAGGCAGGAAAAAGTGGCCTTTGTTACTGGGCAGCAACAACTGCTGCCCAACTGCTCTTCTCCACCTTCTTGAGGAAAAAGAACATAGGCAAAATAGGTGGATGATGTTGATTTAAGACATGAATCAGCTACAGAATGGGTAAAAGGCCCCCTTGACAACTTGCTTTAAGGGAATTCAAATCCCCTCTGTCTTCCTCACAAAAACTCAGTTATTGGCAAAGATACTTAGTATCATCAGAACAACGCAAATTATAGCTCCATTGCAAGGCACAGAGAACGAAAAAGAAGAACCAAAAATTAAAAAAAAAAAAAAAGTCTACATACACATTTACTGTCTCCCAGACTCTTCCCTTGCAATCCACTTTGAGAACATATTTTTGTCCTGCCTTCCATTTCTACAATCTATCAACTGTGCTTCTCCACATTCTGGCAGATGGTAAGTAGGGTAGCACTTAAAATTAGGTCAACTGAGACATGGAGTATTGTAAAGGTCAGAAGGAAAACCAGAATTAAATTCAGATTTCCATTTATTCTTATCTACTTTTTAAGAAAAGATCCTTTCTTCCTTTAATAAGAAACTCTTTCATCTCTTTTTTCCTATTGGGAAATAGAGTTTTCAGAGTCAAATCCACAAATTAATCCTGAAATAAAAGTAATGGTAAATGCAAAAAAAAATATTTTTGCAGGTTACTCAATCACTTTTTGTGCAGTACTGATATATTCTAGTCTTGTTCTGCTACTTAACAGGTTTCCCTCTGTTAATGCTAACTGTAATAAAGACAAAAAATAGCATGGGGATTCATATTAATTACTTACAATATCACAGTGTTGTTTGATACAATGTACTCCAGCTCTTTGGTCCATGGATTCATGAAACTAAACCACTGACTCTTTAAAGTAATAAAAGTTCCATCTTTTGCTCTAAATTTGTAGGAATTTGTAAATACTTTTTCTTTATTCTGCAACACTAAATAAGAAAGGAAAGTTGTAATCACCATATTTATACTTAGAAAGATGAAGTTAAACACAATCTGTTTTATAGAATTATAAAACCAAAATATGGTTTTGTATGGCCAGGAATGCAAATAAAATGCCAGAACAACTGACAGGACAGGACCTGTACTAAAATCAAACTATAATTTCAGCAATGATATTAATCTTTAATTAAAGCCCAAGTAATAAGTTTCTTCAAGCCACTAGTAGGGAGACTCCTGACTTGGTAAACTTTGATAATAGGCGTCTTTAACCATATGCTAGGGCACATTTGCTCTTCAGGATTCCTTCCTCATTCTTATAAAGAATTGAAGGAGAGGGCTGAAAGAAGCATTAACATCATGTCTTTATACCTCACAAAGATCAAAGACAACAGAACCTTCTCCCTGCTTTTACTACAAGTTTTATGCAGGCATGCCTTAATGCAGATGTAGAAAAGGACAATGCTAAGATTGTTTAGTTTTATCAATTCTCAGATTCTGATTTTTTTATTTGTAGTGTTTTCACACAGCAGTTACATGTAAGTAGTCTGGGAATACCAATTATTTTGTACCTTCTTTATGTTTTTCAGCTAGATGATTGTGATCATCTTGATGGCAGTACTCATAACACGAAGTTCCTAGAAGCTCTTGTGGCAGATAACCTAAAATTGCTGTTGCACTGTTAGAAATAAAAACATGAACTACAGCAGTTTCAAACAATTGCAAAGCTTGTGTTCTTCAGTACCAGATAAAGCAGAAAATGAAAGCACTTAACAAAACAGACACTTGTGTTCATGCAAACGTGTACACAAAATACAAAAAAATTATCATTAGCTCTTCCTATTAGTCAGTTAGGGTACTGATCACACATTAGGAGTCATTAAAAAGCTGAGTAGTTGAATTTTGCTGTGGCACTTTAAGGAATAGTTTTAAGTTTACATTTTAGATGAAAGACAAGAAAGAAATAAAATGCTTTCAGCGACAACAATGAAATTCAAAATGCAAAGTGGAGACTGTCTGTGCAACAAACGTTTTAGAAAGTTCAGAAGACAGGAACATAGCCTTCACTTCTAATGAAATAACTTAGTACCTC
Organism: Merops nubicus; assembly: GCF_000691845.1. Classification (NCBI taxonomy): domain Eukaryota; kingdom Metazoa; phylum Chordata; class Aves; order Coraciiformes; family Meropidae; genus Merops; species Merops nubicus. The sequence goes on along the minus strand of NW_008607470.1, from coordinate 17,827 downwards.
ATTTAGATAAAATATATTTGTTCCAAATAGTAAGATTTTAAGAAGTAATAATTTTTTATGAAGTGTTTACTACTTAAGTCATATGCATTGCTATGAAGCTCTAACTTGAGATTTTTCTTTTGAATAGACAAATACCTGAGTGCATTTTACAACATACTTTAATCATGCTAGCTCAACTTTTCCTATAGGGCAATAAAACATAATGTACAAAAGCAAGTGCATGTGTGACAAAAAAAAAACCAAAGGCTTACAGATTCTCATAGATAGATACTCAGATTCAGAAAGAACTGCTTCCTGTGTACAGCACCTCAAAATTCTATCCTGCTTGAGAAACTACAGTTCTGACAGAAAGTAATAGAAAATTTAACTAATGGTGTCATTTTCATTTTTTCTTCATTAAGGAACAAAACGCTTACCGCTGATCTACATAAACAAATTTTCCATCCATGGCAAATCGTGTAACAAATTCTGTTGCTTTCACTTTTATCTCTCCACTCTTTTGTGGAACAATATAAGGATGTAACCTCCCAATTGCAACAAGACAGTTAAAGTTACTACTGTCCTTCTCTACATCATTTTCCTCTTCTACTCCCACCTCATTAGGAGGCCAGTTCTTCAAATACCCAGTACAGTGAATGGTACAGTATTTTCTGTGATCTAATAAAAAGAAATGAAATAAGAAGCAGTTATGTTTCAAAAAGTAAACTGAATTATTTTGGTTTTTTACTCCATCCACCACGAGACGAGCTGTATTTTATGCATACCTACAACTGTACAAGGTTCAGATAATTTTACAGTGGTTTTAAATTAATTTTGTACTACTTAAATTTTGGCTTACCTGAGGAGAGCGCTTCTAACCCTATGTAAGGTTTGGGAAGATAAATTATAGGTGTTGGTAGTTCAAATACAGTCTTGTAGGGGAAAAAA